>NC_135185.1:31877488-32005253 GCF_041146795.1 Maylandia zebra | reverse complement strand
GAACTTCTTGCTAGCAAGGGCAGCCTCCACTCTAAGAGACTCCAGTGAGAGAACTGCCCCGGTCTTTATTTTATACTCCATTGAGCGTGTGTGTGTGTGTGTGTGTGTGTGTGTGTGTGTGTGTGTGTGTCCCTTTTACACAAAAAATACATGTGAGTGCACTTGCAACAACTTTTAATATGCAATGTACAGGACTTGCTTGCTAGGCGCCATCCTGTGGACCAAACATGCAATTGAAAGATGTTATTTTCGCCGGTATAACACCTTCTGACACTTTGTACCGCATTGAGCCAGCAGAGGGAGCACCTCTTGTTCAATCCCAGTGGCACAGCAGCTGCTCTGCTTCTGTGTGTGTGTGTGTGTGTGTGTGTGTGTGTGTGTGTGTGTGTGTGTGTGACAGAGAGACAGACAGAGAGAGAGAGAGAGAGACACTTGCTGTGTATTTAAAAAACAAGCGCTCAAACAAACCAAAGAGAACGACAGAGGCAGAAAGACACTGTTTTTTTTGTGGTAACCCATGAGGTCTTGCTATCGAATTGTACAGTGCATCCTGAAGCAAGGCCGAGCAGATGACATAGTGCTCCACAGGCCTGCTTCTGGTGCCTGCTCCTGTACCAACCTGCTGCAGAGGCTTCTGTGAAGGGAAACTGCTACATGTTATGTCACCAATCCCTGCCATGCTGCGTGTCTAACGACCCGGCAGGGCCTGCTGAGTACAGTGGTGGTGGACCCAGGCCCTCTGCACCTTCCTTTCTCCGACTGGGACCCTTTTGTCCCATCCTTTTTGGTCCGATTCGCCATATCTCCAGAACCGAAGAAGCCATCGGCGTGGCTTCTTCGCCACAGCGTCCGGCACCCACCAAAACCCCCACCTAGACACCAACATCAGCCCTCTACACCTCTTACTTTTTCAGTTATTCCACTTTTGTCCCATCCTCTCCTGGCTTTTTCCCCATAACCTATCATTTAAGCCTCATCATACCTGCCATGGGCCACTGGAGGGAGACAAATCACCATGCACTAAAATTCAAATTTTGCACTGCAAACCTCACAGTGTCTGTGTCTGTGTGTGTGTGTGTGTGTGTGTGTGTGTGTGTGTGTGTGTGTGTGTGTGTGTGTGTGTGTGTGTGTGTGTGCGCGCTTTGGTGTGTGTGCTTTGGTGTGTGTGTGTGTGTGTGTGTGTGACAGAGAGAGAGAGAGAGAGAGTGACACTTGCTGTGTATTTAAGAAACAAACGCTCAAAGAAACCAAACAGAATGACACAGGCAGAAAGACACTGTTTTATTTTGGTAACCAATGATGCATTTCTTCTCCGCTTGTACAGTGCACCCTGAAGCCGTGTGTGGACCAGGAGATCAGCAGAACAGGAACCACAGAGCGTCAGCGGCAGACATCCAAGCTGCACAGGGCACACGCAGCACCAGGCAGAATTAATGACGTCCCTGATCCACAGCTCAAGCCCAGCCACCCGCTGCCTCCTCGCCGCCTCCTCCCGGGACCTTCAAGGACCACCCACCAGCCACTGGTACACATTCCAATCTTACACAATGGCCCCAGCATCACAGGGCATCTCCTGACATTAAAATCTATCCTGATTTCTGTTGTTTTTCCCTCATCTCTGAGCCGCTGAGTGTGAGTGTGAGTGTGTGTGTGTGTGTGTGTGTGTGTGTGTGTGTGTGTGTGTCTCTCTCTCTTTTACACAAAAAACACATGTCAGTTGTTAAGGAAAATGTTATAAAACACTTCTTCAGTAAAGACTCAGAGAAGAGAAACACACAGAACTTCTTGCTAGCAAGGGCAGCCTCCACTCTAAGAGACTCCAGTGAGAGAACTGCCCCGGTCTTTATTTTATACTCCATTGAGCGTGTGTGTGTGCGTGTGTGTGTGTGTGTGTGTGTGTTGACAGAGAGACAGAGAGAGAGAGAGAGAGAGAGGGAGAGATACAAAGGAATGTAATTCAAATTTTGCACTTCAGACCTTACAGTGTGTGTGTGTGTGTGTGTGTGTGTGTGTGTGTGTGTGTGTGTGTGTGTGTGTGTGTTGACAGAGAGAGAGAGAGACAGAGAGAGAGAGAGAGAGAGAGAGAGAGGGAGAGATACAAAGGAATGTAATTCAAATTTTGCACTTCAGACCTTACAGTGTGTGTGTGTGTGTGTGTGTGTGTGTGTGTGTGTGTGTCTGTCTTTTACACAAAAAATGCACTTGCAACAACTTTAATATGGAATGTACTGGACTTCCCGGCTAGGCGCCCTCCTGTGGATGACAGGTGCAATTGATTGTCAAAAGCAGATATCTAACAGCTTCTGACACTTTGTACCGCATTGAGCCAGCAGAGGGAGCCCCCCTGGTTCAATCCCAGTTGCACAGCAGTTGTGACCAGCTTCTGTCTGTGTGCTTTGGTGTGTGTGAGTGTGTGTGTGTGTGTGTTGACAGAGAGAGAGAGAGAGAGAGAGAGAGAGAGGGAGAGATACAAAGGAATGTAATTCAAATTTTGCACTTCAGACCTTACTGTGTGTGTGTGTGTGTGTGTGTGTGTGTGTGTGTGTGTGTGTGTGTGTACAGAGAGAGAGAGAGAGAGAGAGAGAGAGAGGGAGAGATACAAAGGAATGTAATTCAAATTTTGCACTTCAGACCTTACTGTGTGTGTGTGTGTGTGTGTGACAGACAGACAGACAGAGAGGGAGATTCAAAGCATCAGGACCAGGAGATGACACAGTGCTCCAAAGGCCTGGTTCTGCTGCCTCCTCCTCCACCCACCTGCTGCAGACGCTTCTGTGAAGGGAAACTGCTACATGTTATGTCACCGATCCCTGCCATGCTGCGTGTCTAACGACCCGGCAGGGCCTGCTGAGTACAGTGGTGGTGGAATCGGCCCGATCGGACACTCCTATCTGCCACTTTGACCTTTTTATTCCGTCAAATTTGGACCCATTTACACCAAGTCCAGAACCGTTGGTGCTATCGACATGGGGTCTTCACCAGCGCGTGCGGAGCGGCAGAAAATCCCCACGTAGACACCACTTTCATCCCTCTACGACACTTACTTTCCCAGTTATTCCATTTTATTCCGTCAAGCTCTGGCTAAATCCCCTTAACCTAACCAACCCTAATCATACCTGCATTTGTCCACTGGAGGGAGACAAAAACACCAAGCTCTGAGATTCAAATTTTGAACTGCAGACCTCACAGTGTCTGTGTGTGTGTGTGTGTGTGTGTGTGCGCTTTGGTGTGTTTGCTTTGGTGTGTGTGTGTGTGTGTGTGTGTGTGTGTGTGTGTGTGACAGAGAGAGAGAGTGACACTTGCTGTGTATTTAAGAAACAAACGCTCAAAGAAACCAAACAGAATGACACAGGCAGAAAGACACTGTTTTATTTTGGTAACCAATGATGCATTTCTTCTCCGCTTGTACAGTGCACCCTGAAGCCGTGTGTGGACCAGGAGATCAGCAGAACAGGAACCACAGAGCGTCAGCGGCAGACATCCAAGCTGCACAGGGCACACGCAGCACCAGGCAGAATTAATGACGTCCCTGATCCACAGCTCAAGCCCAGCCACCCGCTGCCTCCTCGCCGCCTCCTCCCGGGACCTTCAAGGACCACCCACCAGCCACTGGTACACATTCCAATCTTACACAATGGCCCCAGCATCACAGGGCATCTCCTGACATTAAAATCTATCCTGATTTCTGTTGTTTTTCCCTCATCTCTGAGCCGCTGAGTGTGAGTGTGAGTGTGTGTGTGTGTGTGTGTGTGTGTGTGTGTGTGTGTGTCTCTCTCTCTTTTACACAAAAAACACATGTCAGTTGTTAAGGAAAATGTTATAAAACACTTCTTCAGTAAAGACTCAGAGAAGAGAAACACACAGAACTTCTTGCTAGCAAGGGCAGCCTCCACTCTAAGAGACTCCAGTGAGAGAACTGCCCCGGTCTTTATTTTATACTCCATTGAGCGTGTGTGTGTGTGTGTGTGTGTGTGTGTGTGTGTGTGTGTGTGTCCCTTTTACACAAAAAATACATGTGAGTGCACTTGCAACAACTTTTAATATGCAATGTACAGGACTTGCTTGCTAGGCGCCATCCTGTGGACCAAACATGCAATTGAAAGATGTTATTTTCGCCGGTATAACACCTTCTGACACTTTGTACCGCATTGAGCCAGCAGAGGGAGCACCTCTTGTTCAATCCCAGTGGCACAGCAGCTGCTCTGCTTCTGTGTGTGTGTGTGTGTGTGTGTGTGTGTGTGTGTGTGTGTGTGTGTGTGACAGAGAGACAGACAGAGAGAGAGAGAGAGAGACACTTGCTGTGTATTTAAAAAACAAGCGCTCAAACAAACCAAAGAGAACGACAGAGGCAGAAAGACACTGTTTTTTTTGTGGTAACCCATGAGGTCTTGCTATCGAATTGTACAGTGCATCCTGAAGCAAGGCCGAGCAGATGACATAGTGCTCCACAGGCCTGCTTCTGGTGCCTGCTCCTGTACCAACCTGCTGCAGAGGCTTCTGTGAAGGGAAACTGCTACATGTTATGTCACCAATCCCTGCCATGCTGCGTGTCTAACGACCCGGCAGGGCCTGCTGAGTACAGTGGTGGTGGACCCAGGCCCTCTGCACCTTCCTTTCTCCGACTGGGACCCTTTTGTCCCATCCTTTTTGGTCCGATTCGCCATATCTCCAGAACCGAAGAAGCCATCGGCGTGGCTTCTTCGCCACAGCGTCCGGCACCCACCAAAACCCCCACCTAGACACCAACATCAGCCCTCTACACCTCTTACTTTTTCAGTTATTCCACTTTTGTCCCATCCTCTCCTGGCTTTTTCCCCATAACCTATCATTTAAGCCTCATCATACCTGCCATGGGCCACTGGAGGGAGACAAATCACCATGCACTAAAATTCAAATTTTGCACTGCAAACCTCACAGTGTCTGTGTCTGTGTGTGTGTGTGTGTGTGTGTGTGTGTGTGTGTGTGTGTGTGTGTGTGTGTGTGTGTGTGTGTGTGTGCGCGCTTTGGTGTGTGTGCTTTGGTGTGTGTGTGTGTGTGTGTGTGTGACAGAGAGAGAGAGAGAGAGAGTGACACTTGCTGTGTATTTAAGAAACAAACGCTCAAAGAAACCAAACAGAATGACACAGGCAGAAAGACACTGTTTTATTTTGGTAACCAATGATGCATTTCTTCTCCGCTTGTACAGTGCACCCTGAAGCCGTGTGTGGACCAGGAGATCAGCAGAACAGGAACCACAGAGCGTCAGCGGCAGACATCCAAGCTGCACAGGGCACACGCAGCACCAGGCAGAATTAATGACGTCCCTGATCCACAGCTCAAGCCCAGCCACCCGCTGCCTCCTCGCCGCCTCCTCCCGGGACCTTCAAGGACCACCCACCAGCCACTGGTACACATTCCAATCTTACACAATGGCCCCAGCATCACAGGGCATCTCCTGACATTAAAATCTATCCTGATTTCTGTTGTTTTTCCCTCATCTCTGAGCCGCTGAGTGTGAGTGTGAGTGTGTGTGTGTGTGTGTGTGTGTGTGTGTGTGTGTGTGTGTCTCTCTCTCTTTTACACAAAAAACACATGTCAGTTGTTAAGGAAAATGTTATAAAACACTTCTTCAGTAAAGACTCAGAGAAGAGAAACACACAGAACTTCTTGCTAGCAAGGGCAGCCTCCACTCTAAGAGACTCCAGTGAGAGAACTGCCCCGGTCTTTATTTTATACTCCATTGAGCGTGTGTGTGTGCGTGTGTGTGTGTGTGTGTGTGTGTTGACAGAGAGACAGAGAGAGAGAGAGAGAGAGAGGGAGAGATACAAAGGAATGTAATTCAAATTTTGCACTTCAGACCTTACAGTGTGTGTGTGTGTGTGTGTGTGTGTGTGTGTGTGTGTGTGTGTGTGTGTGTGTGTGTGTTGACAGAGAGAGAGAGAGACAGAGAGAGAGAGAGAGAGAGAGAGAGAGGGAGAGATACAAAGGAATGTAATTCAAATTTTGCACTTCAGACCTTACAGTGTGTGTGTGTGTGTGTGTGTGTGTGTGTGTGTGTGTGTCTGTCTTTTACACAAAAAATGCACTTGCAACAACTTTAATATGGAATGTACTGGACTTCCCGGCTAGGCGCCCTCCTGTGGATGACAGGTGCAATTGATTGTCAAAAGCAGATATCTAACAGCTTCTGACACTTTGTACCGCATTGAGCCAGCAGAGGGAGCCCCCCTGGTTCAATCCCAGTTGCACAGCAGTTGTGACCAGCTTCTGTCTGTGTGCTTTGGTGTGTGTGAGTGTGTGTGTGTGTGTTGACAGAGAGAGAGAGAGAGAGAGAGAGAGAGAGGGAGAGATACAAAGGAATGTAATTCAAATTTTGCACTTCAGACCTTACTGTGTGTGTGTGTGTGTGTGTGTGTGTGTGTGTGTGTGTGTGTGTGTTGACAGAGAGAGAGAGAGAGAGAGAGAGAGAGAGGGAGAGATACAAAGGAATGTAATTCAAATTTTGCACTTCAGACCTTACTGTGTGTGTGTGTGTGTGTGTGACAGACAGACAGACAGAGAGGGAGATTCAAAGCATCAGGACCAGGAGATGACACAGTGCTCCAAAGGCCTGGTTCTGCTGCCTCCTCCTCCACCCACCTGCTGCAGACGCTTCTGTGAAGGGAAACTGCTACATGTTATGTCACCGATCCCTGCCATGCTGCGTGTCTAACGACCCGGCAGGGCCTGCTGAGTACAGTGGTGGTGGAATCGGCCCGATCGGACACTCCTATCTGCCACTTTGACCTTTTTATTCCGTCAAATTTGGACCCATTTACACCAAGTCCAGAACCGTTGGTGCTATCGACATGGGGTCTTCACCAGCGCGTGCGGAGCGGCAGAAAATCCCCACGTAGACACCACTTTCATCCCTCTACGACACTTACTTTCCCAGTTATTCCATTTTATTCCGTCAAGCTCTGGCTAAATCCCCTTAACCTAACCAACCCTAATCATACCTGCATTTGTCCACTGGAGGGAGACAAAAACACCAAGCTCTGAGATTCAAATTTTGAACTGCAGACCTCACAGTGTCTGTGTGTGTGTGTGTGTGTGTGTGTGCGCTTTGGTGTGTTTGCTTTGGTGTGTGTGTGTGTGTGTGTGTGTGTGTGTGTGTGTGTGACAGAGAGAGAGAGTGACACTTGCTGTGTATTTAAGAAACAAACGCTCAAAGAAACCAAACAGAATGACACAGGCAGAAAGACACTGTTTTATTTTGGTAACCAATGATGCATTTCTTCTCCGCTTGTACAGTGCACCCTGAAGCCGTGTGTGGACCAGGAGATCAGCAGAACAGGAACCACAGAGCGTCAGCGGCAGACATCCAAGCTGCACAGGGCACACGCAGCACCAGGCAGAATTAATGACGTCCCTGATCCACAGCTCAAGCCCAGCCACCCGCTGCCTCCTCGCCGCCTCCTCCCGGGACCTTCAAGGACCACCCACCAGCCACTGGTACACATTCCAATCTTACACAATGGCCCCAGCATCACAGGGCATCTCCTGACATTAAAATCTATCCTGATTTCTGTTGTTTTTCCCTCATCTCTGAGCCGCTGAGTGTGAGTGTGAGTGTGTGTGTGTGTGTGTGTGTGTGTGTGTGTGTGTGTGTCTCTCTCTCTTTTACACAAAAAACACATGTCAGTTGTTAAGGAAAATGTTATAAAACACTTCTTCAGTAAAGACTCAGAGAAGAGAAACACACAGAACTTCTTGCTAGCAAGGGCAGCCTCCACTCTAAGAGACTCCAGTGAGAGAACTGCCCCGGTCTTTATTTTATACTCCATTGAGCGTGTGTGTGTGTGTGTGTGTGTGTGTGTGTGTGTGTGTGTGTGTCCCTTTTACACAAAAAATACATGTGAGTGCACTTGCAACAACTTTTAATATGCAATGTACAGGACTTGCTTGCTAGGCGCCATCCTGTGGACCAAACATGCAATTGAAAGATGTTATTTTCGCCGGTATAACACCTTCTGACACTTTGTACCGCATTGAGCCAGCAGAGGGAGCACCTCTTGTTCAATCCCAGTGGCACAGCAGCTGCTCTGCTTCTGTGTGTGTGTGTGTGTGTGTGTGTGTGTGTGTGTGTGTGTGTGTGTGACAGAGAGACAGACAGAGAGAGAGAGAGAGAGACACTTGCTGTGTATTTAAAAAACAAGCGCTCAAACAAACCAAAGAGAACGACAGAGGCAGAAAGACACTGTTTTTTTTGTGGTAACCCATGAGGTCTTGCTATCGAATTGTACAGTGCATCCTGAAGCAAGGCCGAGCAGATGACATAGTGCTCCACAGGCCTGCTTCTGGTGCCTGCTCCTGTACCAACCTGCTGCAGAGGCTTCTGTGAAGGGAAACTGCTACATGTTATGTCACCAATCCCTGCCATGCTGCGTGTCTAACGACCCGGCAGGGCCTGCTGAGTACAGTGGTGGTGGACCCAGGCCCTCTGCACCTTCCTTTCTCCGACTGGGACCCTTTTGTCCCATCCTTTTTGGTCCGATTCGCCATATCTCCAGAACCGAAGAAGCCATCGGCGTGGCTTCTTCGCCACAGCGTCCGGCACCCACCAAAACCCCCACCTAGACACCAACATCAGCCCTCTACACCTCTTACTTTTTCAGTTATTCCACTTTTGTCCCATCCTCTCCTGGCTTTTTCCCCATAACCTATCATTTAAGCCTCATCATACCTGCCATGGGCCACTGGAGGGAGACAAATCACCATGCACTAAAATTCAAATTTTGCACTGCAAACCTCACAGTGTCTGTGTCTGTGTGTGTGTGTGTGTGTGTGTGTGTGTGTGTGTGTGTGTGTGTGTGTGTGTGTGTGTGTGTGTGTGTGCGCGCTTTGGTGTGTGTGCTTTGGTGTGTGTGTGTGTGTGTGTGTGTGACAGAGAGAGAGAGAGAGAGAGTGACACTTGCTGTGTATTTAAGAAACAAACGCTCAAAGAAACCAAACAGAATGACACAGGCAGAAAGACACTGTTTTATTTTGGTAACCAATGATGCATTTCTTCTCCGCTTGTACAGTGCACCCTGAAGCCGTGTGTGGACCAGGAGATCAGCAGAACAGGAACCACAGAGCGTCAGCGGCAGACATCCAAGCTGCACAGGGCACACGCAGCACCAGGCAGAATTAATGACGTCCCTGATCCACAGCTCAAGCCCAGCCACCCGCTGCCTCCTCGCCGCCTCCTCCCGGGACCTTCAAGGACCACCCACCAGCCACTGGTACACATTCCAATCTTACACAATGGCCCCAGCATCACAGGGCATCTCCTGACATTAAAATCTATCCTGATTTCTGTTGTTTTTCCCTCATCTCTGAGCCGCTGAGTGTGAGTGTGAGTGTGTGTGTGTGTGTGTGTGTGTGTGTGTGTGTGTGTGTGTCTCTCTCTCTTTTACACAAAAAACACATGTCAGTTGTTAAGGAAAATGTTATAAAACACTTCTTCAGTAAAGACTCAGAGAAGAGAAACACACAGAACTTCTTGCTAGCAAGGGCAGCCTCCACTCTAAGAGACTCCAGTGAGAGAACTGCCCCGGTCTTTATTTTATACTCCATTGAGCGTGTGTGTGTGCGTGTGTGTGTGTGTGTGTGTGTGTTGACAGAGAGACAGAGAGAGAGAGAGAGAGAGAGGGAGAGATACAAAGGAATGTAATTCAAATTTTGCACTTCAGACCTTACAGTGTGTGTGTGTGTGTGTGTGTGTGTGTGTGTGTGTGTGTGTGTGTGTGTGTTGACAGAGAGAGAGAGAGACAGAGAGAGAGAGAGAGAGAGAGAGAGAGGGAGAGATACAAAGGAATGTAATTCAAATTTTGCACTTCAGACCTTACAGTGTGTGTGTGTGTGTGTGTGTGTGTGTGTGTGTGTGTGTCTGTCTTTTACACAAAAAATGCACTTGCAACAACTTTAATATGGAATGTACTGGACTTCCCGGCTAGGCGCCCTCCTGTGGATGACAGGTGCAATTGATTGTCAAAAGCAGATATCTAACAGCTTCTGACACTTTGTACCGCATTGAGCCAGCAGAGGGAGCCCCCCTGGTTCAATCCCAGTTGCACAGCAGTTGTGACCAGCTTCTGTCTGTGTGCTTTGGTGTGTGTGAGTGTGTGTGTGTGTGTGTGTTGACAGAGAGAGAGAGAGAGAGAGAGAGAGAGAGGGAGAGATACAAAGGAATGTAATTCAAATTTTGCACTTCAGACCTTACTGTGTGTGTGTGTGTGTGTGTGTGTGTGTGTGTGTGTGTGTGTGTGTGTTGACAGAGAGAGAGAGAGAGAGAGAGAGAGAGAGGGAGAGATACAAAGGAATGTAATTCAAATTTTGCACTTCAGACCTTACTGTGTGTGTGTGTGTGTGTGTGACAGACAGACAGACAGAGAGGGAGATTCAAAGCATCAGGACCAGGAGATGACACAGTGCTCCAAAGGCCTGGTTCTGCTGCCTCCTCCTCCACCCACCTGCTGCAGACGCTTCTGTGAAGGGAAACTGCTACATGTTATGTCACCGATCCCTGCCATGCTGCGTGTCTAACGACCCGGCAGGGCCTGCTGAGTACAGTGGTGGTGGAATCGGCCCGATCGGACACTCCTATCTGCCACTTTGACCTTTTTATTCCGTCAAATTTGGACCCATTTACACCAAGTCCAGAACCGTTGGTGCTATCGACATGGGGTCTTCACCAGCGCGTGCGGAGCGGCAGAAAATCCCCACGTAGACACCACTTTCATCCCTCTACGACACTTACTTTCCCAGTTATTCCATTTTATTCCGTCAAGCTCTGGCTAAATCCCCTTAACCTAACCAACCCTAATCATACCTGCATTTGTCCACTGGAGGGAGACAAAAACACCAAGCTCTGAGATTCAAATTTTGAACTGCAGACCTCACAGTGTCTGTGTGTGTGTGTGTGTGTGTGTGTGCGCTTTGGTGTGTTTGCTTTGGTGTGTGTGTGTGTGTGTGTGTGTGTGTGTGTGTGTGTGACAGAGAGAGAGAGTGACACTTGCTGTGTATTTAAGAAACAAACGCTCAAAGAAACCAAACAGAATGACACAGGCAGAAAGACACTGTTTTATTTTGGTAACCAATGATGCATTTCTTCTCCGCTTGTACAGTGCACCCTGAAGCCGTGTGTGGACCAGGAGATCAGCAGAACAGGAACCACAGAGCGTCAGCGGCAGACATCCAAGCTGCACAGGGCACACGCAGCACCAGGCAGAATTAATGACGTCCCTGATCCACAGCTCAAGCCCAGCCACCCGCTGCCTCCTCGCCGCCTCCTCCCGGGACCTTCAAGGACCACCCACCAGCCACTGGTACACATTCCAATCTTACACAATGGCCCCAGCATCACAGGGCATCTCCTGACATTAAAATCTATCCTGATTTCTGTTGTTTTTCCCTCATCTCTGAGCCGCTGAGTGTGAGTGTGATGTGTGTGTGTGTGTGTGTGTGTGTGTGTGTGTGTGTGTGTCTCTCTCTCTTTTACACAAAAAACACATGTCAGTTGTTAAGGAAAATGTTATAAAACACTTCTTCAGTAAAGACTCAGAGAAGAGAAACACACAGAACTTCTTGCTAGCAAGGGCAGCCTCCACTCTAAGAGACTCCAGTGAGAGAACTGCCCCGGTCTTTATTTTATACTCCATTGAGCGTGTGTGTGTGTGTGTGTGTGTGTGTGTGTGTGTGTGTGTGTGTCCCTTTTACACAAAAAATACATGTGAGTGCACTTGCAACAACTTTTAATATGCAATGTACAGGACTTGCTTGCTAGGCGCCATCCTGTGGACCAAACATGCAATTGAAAGATGTTATTTTCGCCGGTATAACACCTTCTGACACTTTGTACCGCATTGAGCCAGCAGAGGGAGCACCTCTTGTTCAATCCCAGTGGCACAGCAGCTGCTCTGCTTCTGTGTGTGTGTGTGTGTGTGTGTGTGTGTGTGTGTGTGTGTGTGTGTGTGACAGAGAGACAGACAGAGAGAGAGAGAGAGAGACACTTGCTGTGTATTTAAAAAACAAGCGCTCAAACAAACCAAAGAGAACGACAGAGGCAGAAAGACACTGTTTTTTTTGTGGTAACCCATGAGGTCTTGCTATCGAATTGTACAGTGCATCCTGAAGCAAGGCCGAGCAGATGACATAGTGCTCCACAGGCCTGCTTCTGGTGCCTGCTCCTGTACCAACCTGCTGCAGAGGCTTCTGTGAAGGGAAACTGCTACATGTTATGTCACCAATCCCTGCCATGCTGCGTGTCTAACGACCCGGCAGGGCCTGCTGAGTACAGTGGTGGTGGACCCAGGCCCTCTGCACCTTCCTTTCTCCGACTGGGACCCTTTTGTCCCATCCTTTTTGGTCCGATTCGCCATATCTCCAGAACCGAAGAAGCCATCGGCGTGGCTTCTTCGCCACAGCGTCCGGCACCCACCAAAACCCCCACCTAGACACCAACATCAGCCCTCTACACCTCTTACTTTTTCAGTTATTCCACTTTTGTCCCATCCTCTCCTGGCTTTTTCCCCATAACCTATCATTTAAGCCTCATCATACCTGCCATGGGCCACTGGAGGGAGACAAATCACCATGCACTAAAATTCAAATTTTGCACTGCAAACCTCACAGTGTCTGTGTCTGTGTGTGTGTGTGTGTGTGTGTGTGTGTGTGTGTGTGTGTGTGTGTGTGTGTGTGTGTGTGTGTGTGTGTGCGCGCTTTGGTGTGTGTGCTTTGGTGTGTGTGTGTGTGTGTGTGTGTGACAGAGAGAGAGAGAGAGAGAGTGACACTTGCTGTGTATTTAAGAAACAAACGCTCAAAGAAACCAAACAGAATGACACAGGCAGAAAGACACTGTTTTATTTTGGTAACCAATGATGCATTTCTTCTCCGCTTGTACAGTGCACCCTGAAGCCGTGTGTGGACCAGGAGATCAGCAGAACAGGAACCACAGAGCGTCAGCGGCAGACATCCAAGCTGCACAGGGCACACGCAGCACCAGGCAGAATTAATGACGTCCCTGATCCACAGCTCAAGCCCAGCCACCCGCTGCCTCCTCGCCGCCTCCTCCCGGGACCTTCAAGGACCACCCACCAGCCACTGGTACACATTCCAATCTTACACAATGGCCCCAGCATCACAGGGCATCTCCTGACATTAAAATCTATCCTGATTTCTGTTGTTTTTCCCTCATCTCTGAGCCGCTGAGTGTGAGTGTGAGTGTGTGTGTGTGTGTGTGTGTGTGTGTGTGTGTGTGTGTGTCTCTCTCTCTTTTACACAAAAAACACATGTCAGTTGTTAAGGAAAATGTTATAAAACACTTCTTCAGTAAAGACTCAGAGAAGAGAAACACACAGAACTTCTTGCTAGCAAGGGCAGCCTCCACTCTAAGAGACTCCAGTGAGAGAACTGCCCCGGTCTTTATTTTATACTCCATTGAGCGTGTGTGTGTGCGTGTGTGTGTGTGTGTGTGTGTGTTGACAGAGAGACAGAGAGAGAGAGAGAGAGAGAGGGAGAGATACAAAGGAATGTAATTCAAATTTTGCACTTCAGACCTTACAGTGTGTGTGTGTGTGTGTGTGTGTGTGTGTGTGTGTGTGTGTGTGTGTGTGTGTGTGTGTGTGTTGACAGAGAGAGAGAGAGACAGAGAGAGAGAGAGAGAGAGAGAGAGAGGGAGAGATACAAAGGAATGTAATTCAAATTTTGCACTTCAGACCTTACAGTGTGTGTGTGTGTGTGTGTGTGTGTGTGTGTGTGTGTGTCTGTCTTTTACACAAAAAATGCACTTGCAACAACTTTAATATGGAATGTACTGGACTTCCCGGCTAGGCGCCCTCCTGTGGATGACAGGTGCAATTGATTGTCAAAAGCAGATATCTAACAGCTTCTGACACTTTGTACCGCATTGAGCCAGCAGAGGGAGCCCCCCTGGTTCAATCCCAGTTGCACAGCAGTTGTGACCAGCTTCTGTCTGTGTGCTTTGGTGTGTGTGAGTGTGTGTGTGTGTGTTGACAGAGAGAGAGAGAGAGAGAGAGAGAGAGAGGGAGAGATACAAAGGAATGTAATTCAAATTTTGCACTTCAGACCTTACTGTGTGTGTGTGTGTGTGTGTGTGTGTGTGTGTGTGTGTGTGTGTGTTGACAGAGAGAGAGAGAGAGAGAGAGAGAGAGAGGGAGAGATACAAAGGAATGTAATTCAAATTTTGCACTTCAGACCTTACTGTGTGTGTGTGTGTGTGTGTGACAGACAGACAGACAGAGAGGGAGATTCAAAGCATCAGGACCAGGAGATGACACAGTGCTCCAAAGGCCTGGTTCTGCTGCCTCCTCCTCCACCCACCTGCTGCAGACGCTTCTGTGAAGGGAAACTGCTACATGTTATGTCACCGATCCCTGCCATGCTGCGTGTCTAACGACCCGGCAGGGCCTGCTGAGTACAGTGGTGGTGGAATCGGCCCGATCGGACACTCCTATCTGCCACTTTGACCTTTTTATTCCGTCAAATTTGGACCCATTTACACCAAGTCCAGAACCGTTGGTGCTATCGACATGGGGTCTTCACCAGCGCGTGCGGAGCGGCAGAAAATCCCCACGTAGACACCACTTTCATCCCTCTACGACACTTACTTTCCCAGTTATTCCATTTTATTCCGTCAAGCTCTGGCTAAATCCCCTTAACCTAACCAACCCTAATCATACCTGCATTTGTCCACTGGAGGGAGACAAAAACACCAAGCTCTGAGATTCAAATTTTGAACTGCAGACCTCACAGTGTCTGTGTGTGTGTGTGTGTGTGTGTGTGCGCTTTGGTGTGTTTGCTTTGGTGTGTGTGTGTGTGTGTGTGTGTGTGTGTGTGTGTGTGACAGAGAGAGAGAGTGACACTTGCTGTGTATTTAAGAAACAAACGCTCAAAGAAACCAAACAGAATGACACAGGCAGAAAGACACTGTTTTATTTTGGTAACCAATGATGCATTTCTTCTCCGCTTGTACAGTGCACCCTGAAGCCGTGTGTGGACCAGGAGATCAGCAGAACAGGAACCACAGAGCGTCAGCGGCAGACATCCAAGCTGCACAGGGCACACGCAGCACCAGGCAGAATTAATGACGTCCCTGATCCACAGCTCAAGCCCAGCCACCCGCTGCCTCCTCGCCGCCTCCTCCCGGGACCTTCAAGGACCACCCACCAGCCACTGGTACACATTCCAATCTTACACAATGGCCCCAGCATCACAGGGCATCTCCTGACATTAAAATCTATCCTGATTTCTGTTGTTTTTCCCTCATCTCTGAGCCGCTGAGTGTGAGTGTGAGTGTGTGTGTGTGTGTGTGTGTGTGTGTGTGTGTGTGTGTCTCTCTCTCTTTTACACAAAAAACACATGTCAGTTGTTAAGGAAAATGTTATAAAACACTTCTTCAGTAAAGACTCAGAGAAGAGAAACACACAGAACTTCTTGCTAGCAAGGGCAGCCTCCACTCTAAGAGACTCCAGTGAGAGAACTGCCCCGGTCTTTATTTTATACTCCATTGAGCGTGTGTGTGTGTGTGTGTGTGTGTGTGTGTGTGTGTGTGTGTGTCCCTTTTACACAAAAAATACATGTGAGTGCACTTGCAACAACTTTTAATATGCAATGTACAGGACTTGCTTGCTAGGCGCCATCCTGTGGACCAAACATGCAATTGAAAGATGTTATTTTCGCCGGTATAACACCTTCTGACACTTTGTACCGCATTGAGCCAGCAGAGGGAGCACCTCTTGTTCAATCCCAGTGGCACAGCAGCTGCTCTGCTTCTGTGTGTGTGTGTGTGTGTGTGTGTGTGTGTGTGTGTGTGTGTGTGTGTGTGACAGAGAGACAGACAGAGAGAGAGAGAGAGAGACACTTGCTGTGTATTTAAAAAACAAGCGCTCAAACAAACCAAAGAGAACGACAGAGGCAGAAAGACACTGTTTTTTTTGTGGTAACCCATGAGGTCTTGCTATCGAATTGTACAGTGCATCCTGAAGCAAGGCCGAGCAGATGACATAGTGCTCCACAGGCCTGCTTCTGGTGCCTGCTCCTGTACCAACCTGCTGCAGAGGCTTCTGTGAAGGGAAACTGCTACATGTTATGTCACCAATCCCTGCCATGCTGCGTGTCTAACGACCCGGCAGGGCCTGCTGAGTACAGTGGTGGTGGACCCAGGCCCTCTGCACCTTCCTTTCTCCGACTGGGACCCTTTTGTCCCATCCTTTTTGGTCCGATTCGCCATATCTCCAGAACCGAAGAAGCCATCGGCGTGGCTTCTTCGCCACAGCGTCCGGCACCCACCAAAACCCCCACCTAGACACCAACATCAGCCCTCTACACCTCTTACTTTTTCAGTTATTCCACTTTTGTCCCATCCTCTCCTGGCTTTTTCCCCATAACCTATCATTTAAGCCTCATCATACCTGCCATGGGCCACTGGAGGGAGACAAATCACCATGCACTAAAATTCAAATTTTGCACTGCAAACCTCACAGTGTCTGTGTCTGTGTGTGTGTGTGTGTGTGTGTGTGTGTGTGTGTGTGTGTGTGTGTGTGTGTGTGTGTGTGTGTGTGTGCGCGCTTTGGTGTGTGTGCTTTGGTGTGTGTGTGTGTGTGTGTGTGTGACAGAGAGAGAGAGAGAGAGAGTGACACTTGCTGTGTATTTAAGAAACAAACGCTCAAAGAAACCAAACAGAATGACACAGGCAGAAAGACACTGTTTTATTTTGGTAACCAATGATGCATTTCTTCTCCGCTTGTACAGTGCACCCTGAAGCCGTGTGTGGACCAGGAGATCAGCAGAACAGGAACCACAGAGCGTCAGCGGCAGACATCCAAGCTGCACAGGGCACACGCAGCACCAGGCAGAATTAATGACGTCCCTGATCCACAGCTCAAGCCCAGCCACCCGCTGCCTCCTCGCCGCCTCCTCCCGGGACCTTCAAGGACCACCCACCAGCCACTGGTACACATTCCAATCTTACACAATGGCCCCAGCATCACAGGGCATCTCCTGACATTAAAATCTATCCTGATTTCTGTTGTTTTTCCCTCATCTCTGAGCCGCTGAGTGTGAGTGTGAGTGTGTGTGTGTGTGTGTGTGTGTGTGTGTGTGTGTGTGTGTCTCTCTCTCTTTTACACAAAAAACACATGTCAGTTGTTAAGGAAAATGTTATAAAACACTTCTTCAGTAAAGACTCAGAGAAGAGAAACACACAGAACTTCTTGCTAGCAAGGGCAGCCTCCACTCTAAGAGACTCCAGTGAGAGAACTGCCCCGGTCTTTATTTTATACTCCATTGAGCGTGTGTGTGTGCGTGTGTGTGTGTGTGTGTGTGTGTTGACAGAGAGACAGAGAGAGAGAGAGAGAGAGAGGGAGAGATACAAAGGAATGTAATTCAAATTTTGCACTTCAGACCTTACAGTGTGTGTGTGTGTGTGTGTGTGTGTGTGTGTGTGTGTGTGTGTGTGTGTGTGTGTGTGTGTGTTGACAGAGAGAGAGAGAGACAGAGAGAGAGAGAGAGAGAGAGAGAGAGGGAGAGATACAAAGGAATGTAATTCAAATTTTGCACTTCAGACCTTACAGTGTGTGTGTGTGTGTGTGTGTGTGTGTGTGTGTGTGTGTCTGTCTTTTACACAAAAAATGCACTTGCAACAACTTTAATATGGAATGTACTGGACTTCCCGGCTAGGCGCCCTCCTGTGGATGACAGGTGCAATTGATTGTCAAAAGCAGATATCTAACAGCTTCTGACACTTTGTACCGCATTGAGCCAGCAGAGGGAGCCCCCCTGGTTCAATCCCAGTTGCACAGCAGTTGTGACCAGCTTCTGTCTGTGTGCTTTGGTGTGTGTGAGTGTGTGTGTGTGTGTTGACAGAGAGAGAGAGAGAGAGAGAGAGAGAGAGGGAGAGATACAAAGGAATGTAATTCAAATTTTGCACTTCAGACCTTACTGTGTGTGTGTGTGTGTGTGTGTGTGTGTGTGTGTGTGTGTGTGTGTTGACAGAGAGAGAGAGAGAGAGAGAGAGAGAGAGGGAGAGATACAAAGGAATGTAATTCAAATTTTGCACTTCAGACCTTACTGTGTGTGTGTGTGTGTGTGTGACAGACAGACAGACAGAGAGGGAGATTCAAAGCATCAGGACCAGGAGATGACACAGTGCTCCAAAGGCCTGGTTCTGCTGCCTCCTCCTCCACCCACCTGCTGCAGACGCTTCTGTGAAGGGAAACTGCTACATGTTATGTCACCGATCCCTGCCATGCTGCGTGTCTAACGACCCGGCAGGGCCTGCTGAGTACAGTGGTGGTGGAATCGGCCCGATCGGACACTCCTATCTGCCACTTTGACCTTTTTATTCCGTCAAATTTGGACCCATTTACACCAAGTCCAGAACCGTTGGTGCTATCGACATGGGGTCTTCACCAGCGCGTGCGGAGCGGCAGAAAATCCCCACGTAGACACCACTTTCATCCCTCTACGACACTTACTTTCCCAGTTATTCCATTTTATTCCGTCAAGCTCTGGCTAAATCCCCTTAACCTAACCAACCCTAATCATACCTGCATTTGTCCACTGGAGGGAGACAAAAACACCAAGCTCTGAGATTCAAATTTTGAACTGCAGACCTCACAGTGTCTGTGTGTGTGTGTGTGTGTGTGTGTGCGCTTTGGTGTGTTTGCTTTGGTGTGTGTGTGTGTGTGTGTGTGTGTGTGTGTGTGTGTGACAGAGAGAGAGAGTGACACTTGCTGTGTATTTAAGAAACAAACGCTCAAAGAAACCAAACAGAATGACACAGGCAGAAAGACACTGTTTTATTTTGGTAACCAATGATGCATTTCTTCTCCGCTTGTACAGTGCACCCTGAAGCCGTGTGTGGACCAGGAGATCAGCAGAACAGGAACCACAGAGCGTCAGCGGCAGACATCCAAGCTGCACAGGGCACACGCAGCACCAGGCAGAATTAATGACGTCCCTGATCCACAGCTCAAGCCCAGCCACCCGCTGCCTCCTCGCCGCCTCCTCCCGGGACCTTCAAGGACCACCCACCAGCCACTGGTACACATTCCAATCTTACACAATGGCCCCAGCATCACAGGGCATCTCCTGACATTAAAATCTATCCTGATTTCTGTTGTTTTTCCCTCATCTCTGAGCCGCTGAGTGTGAGTGTGAGTGTGTGTGTGTGTGTGTGTGTGTGTGTGTGTGTGTGTGTCTCTCTCTCTTTTACACAAAAAACACATGTCAGTTGTTAAGGAAAATGTTATAAAACACTTCTTCAGTAAAGACTCAGAGAAGAGAAACACACAGAACTTCTTGCTAGCAAGGGCAGCCTCCACTCTAAGAGACTCCAGTGAGAGAACTGCCCCGGTCTTTATTTTATACTCCATTGAGCGTGTGTGTGTGTGTGTGTGTGTGTGTGTGTGTGTGTGTGTGTGTCCCTTTTACACAAAAAATACATGTGAGTGCACTTGCAACAACTTTTAATATGCAATGTACAGGACTTGCTTGCTAGGCGCCATCCTGTGGACCAAACATGCAATTGAAAGATGTTATTTTCGCCGGTATAACACCTTCTGACACTTTGTACCGCATTGAGCCAGCAGAGGGAGCACCTCTTGTTCAATCCCAGTGGCACAGCAGCTGCTCTGCTTCTGTGTGTGTGTGTGTGTGTGTGTGTGTGTGTGTGTGTGTGTGACAGAGAGACAGACAGAGAGAGAGAGAGAGAGACACTTGCTGTGTATTTAAAAAACAAGCGCTCAAACAAACCAAAGAGAACGACAGAGGCAGAAAGACACTGTTTTTTTTGTGGTAACCCATGAGGTCTTGCTATCGAATTGTACAGTGCATCCTGAAGCAAGGCCGAGCAGATGACATAGTGCTCCACAGGCCTGCTTCTGGTGCCTGCTCCTGTACCAACCTGCTGCAGAGGCTTCTGTGAAGGGAAACTGCTACATGTTATGTCACCAATCCCTGCCATGCTGCGTGTCTAACGACCCGGCAGGGCCTGCTGAGTACAGTGGTGGTGGACCCAGGCCCTCTGCACCTTCCTTTCTCCGACTGGGACCCTTTTGTCCCATCCTTTTTGGTCCGATTCGCCATATCTCCAGAACCGAAGAAGCCATCGGCGTGGCTTCTTCGCCACAGCGTCCGGCACCCACCAAAACCCCCACCTAGACACCAACATCAGCCCTCTACACCTCTTACTTTTTCAGTTATTCCACTTTTGTCCCATCCTCTCCTGGCTTTTTCCCCATAACCTATCATTTAAGCCTCATCATACCTGCCATGGGCCACTGGAGGGAGACAAATCACCATGCACTAAAATTCAAATTTTGCACTGCAAACCTCACAGTGTCTGTGTCTGTGTGTGTGTGTGTGTGTGTGTGTGTGTGTGTGTGTGTGTGTGTGTGTGTGTGTGTGTGTGTGTGTGTGTGCGCGCTTTGGTGTGTGTGCTTTGGTGTGTGTGTGTGTGTGTGTGTGTGACAGAGAGAGAGAGAGAGAGAGTGACACTTGCTGTGTATTTAAGAAACAAACGCTCAAAGAAACCAAACAGAATGACACAGGCAGAAAGACACTGTTTTATTTTGGTAACCAATGATGCATTTCTTCTCCGCTTGTACAGTGCACCCTGAAGCCGTGTGTGGACCAGGAGATCAGCAGAACAGGAACCACAGAGCGTCAGCGGCAGACATCCAAGCTGCACAGGGCACACGCAGCACCAGGCAGAATTAATGACGTCCCTGATCCACAGCTCAAGCCCAGCCACCCGCTGCCTCCTCGCCGCCTCCTCCCGGGACCTTCAAGGACCACCCACCAGCCACTGGTACACATTCCAATCTTACACAATGGCCCCAGCATCACAGGGCATCTCCTGACATTAAAATCTATCCTGATTTCTGTTGTTTTTCCCTCATCTCTGAGCCGCTGAGTGTGAGTGTGAGTGTGTGTGTGTGTGTGTGTGTGTGTGTGTGTGTGTGTGTGTCTCTCTCTCTTTTACACAAAAAACACATGTCAGTTGTTAAGGAAAATGTTATAAAACACTTCTTCAGTAAAGACTCAGAGAAGAGAAACACACAGAACTTCTTGCTAGCAAGGGCAGCCTCCACTCTAAGAGACTCCAGTGAGAGAACTGCCCCGGTCTTTATTTTATACTCCATTGAGCGTGTGTGTG
This sequence comes from Maylandia zebra, assembly GCF_041146795.1. Classification (NCBI taxonomy): domain Eukaryota; kingdom Metazoa; phylum Chordata; class Actinopteri; order Cichliformes; family Cichlidae; genus Maylandia; species Maylandia zebra. Next base: position 31,984,072 of record NC_135185.1, on the reverse strand, counting down.
TGCGTGTGTGTGTGTGTGTGTGTGTGTTGACAGAGAGACAGAGAGAGAGAGAGAGAGAGAGGGAGAGATACAAAGGAATGTAATTCAAATTTTGCACTTCAGACCTTACAGTGTGTGTGTGTGTGTGTGTGTGTGTGTGTGTGTGTGTGTGTGTGTGTTGACAGAGAGAGAGAGAGACAGAGAGAGAGAGAGAGAGAGAGAGAGAGGGAGAGATACAAAGGAATGTAATTCAAATTTTGCACTTCAGACCTTACAGTGTGTGTGTGTGTGTGTGTGTGTGTGTGTGTGTGTGTGTCTGTCTTTTACACAAAAAATGCACTTGCAACAACTTTAATATGGAATGTACTGGACTTCCCGGCTAGGCGCCCTCCTGTGGATGACAGGTGCAATTGATTGTCAAAAGCAGATATCTAACAGCTTCTGACACTTTGTACCGCATTGAGCCAGCAGAGGGAGCCCCCCTGGTTCAATCCCAGTTGCACAGCAGTTGTGACCAGCTTCTGTCTGTGTGCTTTGGTGTGTGTGAGTGTGTGTGTGTGTGTGTGTGTTGACAGAGAGAGAGAGAGAGAGAGAGAGAGAGAGGGAGAGATACAAAGGAATGTAATTCAAATTTTGCACTTCAGACCTTACTGTGTGTGTGTGTGTGTGTGTGTGTGTGTGTGTGTGTGTGTGTGTGTTGACAGAGAGAGAGAGAGAGAGAGAGAGAGAGAGGGAGAGATACAAAGGAATGTAATTCAAATTTTGCACTTCAGACCTTACTGTGTGTGTGTGTGTGTGTGTGACAGACAGACAGACAGAGAGGGAGATTCAAAGCATCAGGACCAGGAGATGACACAGTGCTCCAAAGGCCTGGTTCTGCTGCCTCCTCCTCCACCCACCTGCTGCAGACGCTTCTGTGAAGGGAAACTGCTACATGTTATGTCACCGATCCCTGCCATGCTGCGTGTCTAACGACCCGGCAGGGCCTGCTGAGTACAGTGGTGGTGGAATCGGCCCGATCGGACACTCCTATCTGCCACTTTGACCTTTTTATTCCGTCAAATTTGGACCCATTTACACCAAGTCCAGAACCGTTGGTGCTATCGACATGGGGTCTTCACCAGCGCGTGCGGAGCGGCAGAAAATCCCCACGTAGACACCACTTTCATCCCTCTACGACACTTACTTTCCCAGTTATTCCATTTTATTCCGTCAAGCTCTGGCTAAATCCCCTTAACCTAACCAACCCTAATCATACCTGCATTTGTCCACTGGAGGGAGACAAAAACACCAAGCTCTGAGATTCAAATTTTGAACTGCAGACCTCACAGTGTCTGTGTGTGTGTGTGTGTGTGTGCGCTTTGGTGTGTTTGCTTTGGTGTGTGTGTGTGTGTGTGTGTGTGTGTGTGTGTGACAGAGAGAGAGAGTGACACTTGCTGTGTATTTAAGAAACAAACGCTCAAAGAAACCAAACAGAATGACACAGGCAGAAAGACACTGTTTTATTTTGGTAACCAATGATGCATTTCTTCTCCGCTTGTACAGTGCACCCTGAAGCCGTGTGTGGACCAGGAGATCAGCAGAACAGGAACCACAGAGCGTCAGCGGCAGACATCCAAGCTGCACAGGGCACACGCAGCACCAGGCAGAATTAATGACGTCCCTGATCCACAGCTCAAGCCCAGCCACCCGCTGCCTCCTCGCCGCCTCCTCCCGGGACCTTCAAGGACCACCCACCAGCCACTGGTACACATTCCAATCTTACACAATGGCCCCAGCATCACAGGGCATCTCCTGACATTAAAATCTATCCTGATTTCTGTTGTTTTTCCCTCATCTCTGAGCCGCTGAGTGTGAGTGTGAGTGTGTGTGTGTGTGTGTGTGTGTGTGTGTGTGTGTGTGTGTCTCTCTCTCTTTTACACAAAAAACACATGTCAGTTGTTAAGGAAAATGTTATAAAACACTTCTTCAGTAAAGACTCAGAGAAGAGAAACACACAGAACTTCTTGCTAGCAAGGGCAGCCTCCACTCTAAGAGACTCCAGTGAGAGAACTGCCCCGGTCTTTATTTTATACTCCATTGAGCGTGTGTGTGTGCGTGTGTGTGTGTGTGTGTGTGTGTTGACAGAGAGACAGAGAGAGAGAGAGAGAGAGAGGGAGAGATACAAAGGAATGTAATTCAAATTTTGCACTTCAGACCTTACAGTGTGTGTGTGTGTGTGTGTGTGTGTGTGTGTGTGTGTGTGTGTGTGTGTGTGTGTGTGTGTGTGTTGACAGAGAGAGAGAGAGACAGAGAGAGAGAGAGAGAGAGAGAGAGAGGGAGAGATACAAAGGAATGTAATTCAAATTTTGCACTTCAGACCTTACAGTGTGTGTGTGTGTGTGTGTGTGTGTGTGTGTGTGTGTGTCTGTCTTTTACACAAAAAATGCACTTGCAACAACTTTAATATGGAATGTACTGGACTTCCCGGCTAGGCGCCCTCCTGTGGATGACAGGTGCAATTGATTGTCAAAAGCAGATATCTAACAGCTTCTGACACTTTGTACCGCATTGAGCCAGCAGAGGGAGCCCCCCTGGTTCAATCCCAGTTGCACAGCAGTTGTGACCAGCTTCTGTCTGTGTGCTTTGGTGTGTGTGAGTGTGTGTGTGTGTGTGTGTGTTGACAGAGAGAGAGAGAGAGAGAGAGAGAGAGAGGGAGAGATACAAAGGAATGTAATTCAAATTTTGCACTTCAGACCTTACTGTGTGTGTGTGTGTGTGTGTGTGTGTGTGTGTGTGTGTGTGTGTTGACAGAGAGAGAGAGAGAGAGAGAGAGAGAGAGGGAGAGATACAAAGGAATGTAATTCAAATTTTGCACTTCAGACCTTACTGTGTGTGTGTGTGTGTGTGTGACAGACAGACAGACAGAGAGGGAGATTCAAAGCATCAGGACCAGGAGATGACACAGTGCTCCAAAGGCCTGGTTCTGCTGCCTCCTCCTCCACCCACCTGCTGCAGACGCTTCTGTGAAGGGAAACTGCTACATGTTATGTCACCGATCCCTGCCATGCTGCGTGTCTAACGACCCGGCAGGGCCTGCTGAGTACAGTGGTGGTGGAATCGGCCCGATCGGACACTCCTATCTGCCACTTTGACCTTTTTATTCCGTCAAATTTGGACCCATTTACACCAAGTCCAGAACCGTTGGTGCTATCGACATGGGGTCTTCACCAGCGCGTGCGGAGCGGCAGAAAATCCCCACGTAGACACCACTTTCATCCCTCTACGACACTTACTTTCCCAGTTATTCCATTTTATTCCGTCAAGCTCTGGCTAAATCCCCTTAACCTAACCAACCCTAATCATACCTGCATTTGTCCACTGGAGGGAGACAAAAACACCAAGCTCTGAGATTCAAATTTTGAACTGCAGACCTCACAGTGTCTGTGTGTGTGTGTGTGTGTGTGCGCTTTGGTGTGTTTGCTTTGGTGTGTGTGTGTGTGTGTGTGTGTGTGTGTGTGTGACAGAGAGAGAGAGTGACACTTGCTGTGTATTTAAGAAACAAACGCTCAAAGAAACCAAACAGAATGACACAGGCAGAAAGACACTGTTTTATTTTGGTAACCAATGATGCATTTCTTCTCCGCTTGTACAGTGCACCCTGAAGCCGTGTGTGGACCAGGAGATCAGCAGAACAGGAACCACAGAGCGTCAGCGGCAGACATCCAAGCTGCACAGGGCACACGCAGCACCAGGCAGAATTAATGACGTCCCTGATCCACAGCTCAAGCCCAGCCACCCGCTGCCTCCTCGCCGCCTCCTCCCGGGACCTTCAAGGACCACCCACCAGCCACTGGTACACATTCCAATCTTACACAATGGCCCCAGCATCACAGGGCATCTCCTGACATTAAAATCTATCCTGATTTCTGTTGTTTTTCCCTCATCTCTGAGCCGCTGAGTGTGAGTGTGAGTGTGTGTGTGTGTGTGTGTGTGTGTGTGTGTGTGTGTGTGTCTCTCTCTCTTTTACACAAAAAACACATGTCAGTTGTTAAGGAAAATGTTATAAAACACTTCTTCAGTAAAGACTCAGAGAAGAGAAACACACAGAACTTCTTGCTAGCAAGGGCAGCCTCCACTCTAAGAGACTCCAGTGAGAGAACTGCCCCGGTCTTTATTTTATACTCCATTGAGCGTGTGTGTGTGTGTGTGTGTGTGTGTGTGTCCCTTTTACACAAAAAATACATGTGAGTGCACTTGCAACAACTTTTAATATGCAATGTACAGGACTTGCTTGCTAGGCGCCATCCTGTGGACCAAACATGCAATTGAAAGATGTTATTTTCGCCGGTATAACACCTTCTGACACTTTGTACCGCATTGAGCCAGCAGAGGGAGCACCTCTTGTTCAATCCCAGTGGCACAGCAGCTGCTCTGCTTCTGTGTGTGTGTGTGTGTGTGTGTGTGTGTGTGTGTGTGTGTGTGTGTGTGACAGAGAGACAGACAGAGAGAGAGAGAGAGAGACACTTGCTGTGTATTTAAAAAACAAGCGCTCAAACAAACCAAAGAGAACGACAGAGGCAGAAAGACACTGTTTTTTTTGTGGTAACCCATGAGGTCTTGCTATCGAATTGTACAGTGCATCCTGAAGCAAGGCCGAGCAGATGACATAGTGCTCCACAGGCCTGCTTCTGGTGCCTGCTCCTGTACCAACCTGCTGCAGAGGCTTCTGTGAAGGGAAACTGCTACATGTTATGTCACCAATCCCTGCCATGCTGCGTGTCTAACGACCCGGCAGGGCCTGCTGAGTACAGTGGTGGTGGACCCAGGCCCTCTGCACCTTCCTTTCTCCGACTGGGACCCTTTTGTCCCATCCTTTTTGGTCCGATTCGCCATATCTCCAGAACCGAAGAAGCCATCGGCGTGGCTTCTTCGCCACAGCGTCCGGCACCCACCAAAACCCCCACCTAGACACCAACATCAGCCCTCTACACCTCTTACTTTTTCAGTTATTCCACTTTTGTCCCATCCTCTCCTGGCTTTTTCCCCATAACCTATCATTTAAGCCTCATCATACCTGCCATGGGCCACTGGAGGGAGACAAATCACCATGCACTAAAATTCAAATTTTGCACTGCAAACCTCACAGTGTCTGTGTCTGTGTGTGTGTGTGTGTGTGTGTGTGTGTGTGTGTGTGTGTGTGTGTGTGTGTGTGTGTGTGTGTGTGTGTGTGTGTGTGCGCGCTTTGGTGTGTGTGCTTTGGTGTGTGTGTGTGTGTGTGTGTGTGACAGAGAGAGAGAGAGAGAGAGTGACACTTGCTGTGTATTTAAGAAACAAACGCTCAAAGAAACCAAACAGAATGACACAGGCAGAAAGACACTGTTTTATTTTGGTAACCAATGATGCATTTCTTCTCCGCTTGTACAGTGCACCCTGAAGCCGTGTGTGGACCAGGAGATCAGCAGAACAGGAACCACAGAGCGTCAGCGGCAGACATCCAAGCTGCACAGGGCACACGCAGCACCAGGCAGAATTAATGACGTCCCTGATCCACAGCTCAAGCCCAGCCACCCGCTGCCTCCTCGCCGCCTCCTCCCGGGACCTTCAAGGACCACCCACCAGCCACTGGTACACATTCCAATCTTACACAATGGCCCCAGCATCACAGGGCATCTCCTGACATTAAAATCTATCCTGATTTCTGTTGTTTTTCCCTCATCTCTGAGCCGCTGAGTGTGAGTGTGAGTGTGTGTGTGTGTGTGTGTGTGTGTGTGTGTGTGTGTGTCTCTCTCTCTTTTACACAAAAAACACATGTCAGTTGTTAAGGAAAATGTTATAAAACACTTCTTCAGTAAAGACTCAGAGAAGAGAAACACACAGAACTTCTTGCTAGCAAGGGCAGCCTCCACTCTAAGAGACTCCAGTGAGAGAACTGCCCCGGTCTTTATTTTATACTCCATTGAGCGTGTGTGTGTGCGTGTGTGTGTGTGTGTGTGTGTGTTGACAGAGAGACAGAGAGAGAGAGAGAGAGAGAGGGAGAGATACAAAGGAATGTAATTCAAATTTTGCACTTCAGACCTTACAGTGTGTGTGTGTGTGTGTGTGTGTGTGTGTGTGTGTGTGTGTGTGTGTGTGTGTGTGTGTGTGTTGACAGAGAGAGAGAGAGACAGAGAGAGAGAGAGAGAGAGAGAGAGAGGGAGAGATACAAAGGAATGTAATTCAAATTTTGCACTTCAGACCTTACAGTGTGTGTGTGTGTGTGTGTGTGTGTGTGTGTGTGTGTGTCTGTCTTTTACACAAAAAATGCACTTGCAACAACTTTAATATGGAATGTACTGGACTTCCCGGCTAGGCGCCCTCCTGTGGATGACAGGTGCAATTGATTGTCAAAAGCAGATATCTAACAGCTTCTGACACTTTGTACCGCATTGAGCCAGCAGAGGGAGCCCCCCTGGTTCAATCCCAGTTGCACAGCAGTTGTGACCAGCTTCTGTCTGTGTGCTTTGGTGTGTGTGAGTGTGTGTGTGTGTGTGTGTGTTGACAGAGAGAGAGAGAGAGAGAGAGAGAGAGAGGGAGAGATACAAAGGAATGTAATTCAAATTTTGCACTTCAGACCTTACTGTGTGTGTGTGTGTGTGTGTGTGTGTGTGTGTGTGTGTGTGTGTTGACAGAGAGAGAGAGAGAGAGAGAGAGAGAGAGGGAGAGATACAAAGGAATGTAATTCAAATTTTGCACTTCAGACCTTACTGTGTGTGTGTGTGTGTGTGTGACAGACAGACAGACAGAGAGGGAGATTCAAAGCATCAGGACCAGGAGATGACACAGTGCTCCAAAGGCCTGGTTCTGCTGCCTCCTCCTCCACCCACCTGCTGCAGACGCTTCTGTGAAGGGAAACTGCTACATGTTATGTCACCGATCCCTGCCATGCTGCGTGTCTAACGACCCGGCAGGGCCTGCTGAGTACAGTGGTGGTGGAATCGGCCCGATCGGACACTCCTATCTGCCACTTTGACCTTTTTATTCCGTCAAATTTGGACCCATTTACACCAAGTCCAGAACCGTTGGTGCTATCGACATGGGGTCTTCACCAGCGCGTGCGGAGCGGCAGAAAATCCCCACGTAGACACCACTTTCATCCCTCTACGACACTTACTTTCCCAGTTATTCCATTTTATTCCGTCAAGCTCTGGCTAAATCCCCTTAACCTAACCAACCCTAATCATACCTGCATTTGTCCACTGGAGGGAGACAAAAACACCAAGCTCTGAGATTCAAATTTTGAACTGCAGACCTCACAGTGTCTGTGTGTGTGTGTGTGTGTGTGCGCTTTGGTGTGTTTGCTTTGGTGTGTGTGTGTGTGTGTGTGTGTGTGTGTGTGTGTGTGTGTGACAGAGAGAGAGAGAGAGAGAGTGACACTTGCTGTGTATTTAAGAAACAAACGCTCAAAGAAACCAAACAGAATGACACAGGCAGAAAGACACTGTTTTATTTTGGTAACCAATGATGCATTTCTTCTCCGCTTGTACAGTGCACCCTGAAGCCGTGTGTGGACCAGGAGATCAGCAGAACAGGAACCACAGAGCGTCAGCGGCAGACATCCAAGCTGCACAGGGCACACGCAGCACCAGGCAGAATTAATGACGTCCCTGATCCACAGCTCAAGCCCAGCCACCCGCTGCCTCCTCGCCGCCTCCTCCCGGGACCTTCAAGGACCACCCACCAGCCACTGGTACACATTCCAATCTTACACAATGGCCCCAGCATCACAGGGCATCTCCTGACATTAAAATCTATCCTGATTTCTGTTGTTTTTCCCTCATCTCTGAGCCGCTGAGTGTGAGTGTGAGTGTGTGTGTGTGTGTGTGTGTGTGTGTGTGTGTGTGTGTCTCTCTCTCTTTTACACAAAAAACACATGTCAGTTGTTAAGGAAAATGTTATAAAACACTTCTTCAGTAAAGACTCAGAGAAGAGAAACACACAGAACTTCTTGCTAGCAAGGGCAGCCTCCACTCTAAGAGACTCCAGTGAGAGAACTGCCCCGGTCTTTATTTTATACTCCATTGAGCGTGTGTGTGTGTGTGTGTGTGTGTGTGTGTGTGTGTGTGTGTGTCCCTTTTACACAAAAAATACATGTGAGTGCACTTGCAACAACTTTTAATATGCAATGTACAGGACTTGCTTGCTAGGCGCCATCCTGTGGACCAAACATGCAATTGAAAGATGTTATTTTCGCCGGTATAACACCTTCTGACACTTTGTACCGCATTGAGCCAGCAGAGGGAGCACCTCTTGTTCAATCCCAGTGGCACAGCAGCTGCTCTGCTTCTGTGTGTGTGTGTGTGTGTGTGTGTGTGTGTGTGTGTGTGTGTGTGTGTGTGTGACAGAGAGACAGACAGAGAGAGAGAGAGAGAGACACTTGCTGTGTATTTAAAAAACAAGCGCTCAAACAAACCAAAGAGAACGACAGAGGCAGAAAGACACTGTTTTTTTTGTGGTAACCCATGAGGTCTTGCTATCGAATTGTACAGTGCATCCTGAAGCAAGGCCGAGCAGATGACATAGTGCTCCACAGGCCTGCTTCTGGTGCCTGCTCCTGTACCAACCTGCTGCAGAGGCTTCTGTGAAGGGAAACTGCTACATGTTATGTCACCAATCCCTGCCATGCTGCGTGTCTAACGACCCGGCAGGGCCTGCTGAGTACAGTGGTGGTGGACCCAGGCCCTCTGCACCTTCCTTTCTCCGACTGGGACCCTTTTGTCCCATCCTTTTTGGTCCGATTCGCCATATCTCCAGAACCGAAGAAGCCATCGGCGTGGCTTCTTCGCCACAGCGTCCGGCACCCACCAAAACCCCCACCTAGACACCAACATCAGCCCTCTACACCTCTTACTTTTTCAGTTATTCCACTTTTGTCCCATCCTCTCCTGGCTTTTTCCCCATAACCTATCATTTAAGCCTCATCATACCTGCCATGGGCCACTGGAGGGAGACAAATCACCATGCACTAAAATTCAAATTTTGCACTGCAAACCTCACAGTGTCTGTGTCTGTGTGTGTGTGTGTGTGTGTGTGTGTGTGTGTGTGTGTGTGTGTGTGTGTGTGTGCGCGCTTTGGTGTGTGTGCTTTGGTGTGTGTGTGTGTGTGTGTGTGTGACAGAGAGAGAGAGAGAGAGAGTGACACTTGCTGTGTATTTAAGAAACAAACGCTCAAAGAAACCAAACAGAATGACACAGGCAGAAAGACACTGTTTTATTTTGGTAACCAATGATGCATTTCTTCTCCGCTTGTACAGTGCACCCTGAAGCCGTGTGTGGACCAGGAGATCAGCAGAACAGGAACCACAGAGCGTCAGCGGCAGACATCCAAGCTGCACAGGGCACACGCAGCACCAGGCAGAATTAATGACGTCCCTGATCCACAGCTCAAGCCCAGCCACCCGCTGCCTCCTCGCCGCCTCCTCCCGGGACCTTCAAGGACCACCCACCAGCCACTGGTACACATTCCAATCTTACACAATGGCCCCAGCATCACAGGGCATCTCCTGACATTAAAATCTATCCTGATTTCTGTTGTTTTTCCCTCATCTCTGAGCCGCTGAGTGTGAGTGTGAGTGTGTGTGTGTGTGTGTGTGTGTGTGTGTGTGTGTGTGTCTCTCTCTCTTTTACACAAAAAACACATGTCAGTTGTTAAGGAAAATGTTATAAAACACTTCTTCAGTAAAGACTCAGAGAAGAGAAACACACAGAACTTCTTGCTAGCAAGGGCAGCCTCCACTCTAAGAGACTCCAGTGAGAGAACTGCCCCGGTCTTTATTTTATACTCCATTGAGCGTGTGTGTGTGTGTGTGTGTGTGTGTGTGTGTGTGTGTGTGTGTCCCTTTTACACAAAAAATACATGTGAGTGCACTTGCAACAACTTTTAATATGCAATGTACAGGACTTGCTTGCTAGGCGCCATCCTGTGGACCAAACATGCAATTGAAAGATGTTATTTTCGCCGGTATAACACCTTCTGACACTTTGTACCGCATTGAGCCAGCAGAGGGAGCACCTCTTGTTCAATCCCAGTGGCACAGCAGCTGCTCTGCTTCTGTGTGTGTGTGTGTGTGTGTGTGTGTGTGTGTGTGTGTGTGTGTGTGTGTGTGACAGAGAGACAGACAGAGAGAGAGAGAGAGAGACACTTGCTGTGTATTTAAAAAACAAGCGCTCAAACAAACCAAAGAGAACGACAGAGGCAGAAAGACACTGTTTTTTTTGTGGTAACCCATGAGGTCTTGCTATCGAATTGTACAGTGCATCCTGAAGCAAGGCCGAGCAGATGACATAGTGCTCCACAGGCCTGCTTCTGGTGCCTGCTCCTGTACCAACCTGCTGCAGAGGCTTCTGTGAAGGGAAACTGCTACATGTTATGTCACCAATCCCTGCCATGCTGCGTGTCTAACGACCCGGCAGGGCCTGCTGAGTACAGTGGTGGTGGACCCAGGCCCTCTGCACCTTCCTTTCTCCGACTGGGACCCTTTTGTCCCATCCTTTTTGGTCCGATTCGCCATATCTCCAGAACCGAAGAAGCCATCGGCGTGGCTTCTTCGCCACAGCGTCCGGCACCCACCAAAACCCCCACCTAGACACCAACATCAGCCCTCTACACCTCTTACTTTTTCAGTTATTCCACTTTTGTCCCATCCTCTCCTGGCTTTTTCCCCATAACCTATCATTTAAGCCTCATCATACCTGCCATGGGCCACTGGAGGGAGACAAATCACCATGCACTAAAATTCAAATTTTGCACTGCAAACCTCACAGTGTCTGTGTCTGTGTGTGTGTGTGTGTGTGTGTGTGTGTGTGTGTGTGTGTGTGTGTGTGTGTGTGTGTGTGTGTGTGTGTGTGTGTGTGTGTGTGTGTGTGTGCGCGCGCTTTGGTGTGTGTGCTTTGGTGTGTGTGTGTGTGTGTGTGTGTGACAGAGAGAGAGAGAGAGAGAGTGACACTTGCTGTGTATTTAAGAAACAAACGCTCAAAGAAACCAAACAGAATGACACAGGCAGAAAGACACTGTTTTATTTTGGTAACCAATGATGCATTTCTTCTCCGCTTGTACAGTGCACCCTGAAGCCGTGTGTGGACCAGGAGATCAGCAGAACAGGAACCACAGAGCGTCAGCGGCAGACATCCAAGCTGCACAGGGCACACGCAGCACCAGGCAGAATTAATGACGTCCCTGATCCACAGCTCAAGCCCAGCCACCCGCTGCCTCCTCGCCGCCTCCTCCCGGGACCTTCAAGGACCACCCACCAGCCACTGGTACACATTCCAATCTTACACAATGGCCCCAGCATCACAGGGCATCTCCTGACATTAAAATCTATCCTGATTTCTGTTGTTTTTCCCTCATCTCTGAGCCGCTGAGTGTGAGTGTGAGTGTGTGTGTGTGTGTGTGTGTGTGTGTGTGTGTGTGTGTCTCTCTCTCTTTTACACAAAAAACACATGTCAGTTGTTAAGGAAAATGTTATAAAACACTTCTTCAGTAAAGACTCAGAGAAGAGAAACACACAGAACTTCTTGCTAGCAAGGGCAGCCTCCACTCTAAGAGACTCCAGTGAGAGAACTGCCCCGGTCTTTATTTTATACTCCATTGAGCGTGTGTGTGTGTGTGTGTGTGTGTGTGTGTGTGTGTGTGTGTGTCCCTTTTACACAAAAAATACATGTGAGTGCACTTGCAACAACTTTTAATATGCAATGTACAGGACTTGCTTGCTAGGCGCCATCCTGTGGACCAAACATGCAATTGAAAGATGTTATTTTCGCCGGTATAACACCTTCTGACACTTTGTACCGCATTGAGCCAGCAGAGGGAGCACCTCTTGTTCAATCCCAGTGGCACAGCAGCTGCTCTGCTTCTGTGTGTGTGTGTGTGTGTGTGTGTGTGTGTGTGTGTGTGTGTGTGTGTGTGTGACAGAGAGACAGACAGAGAGAGAGAGAGAGAGACACTTGCTGTGTATTTAAAAAACAAGCGCTCAAACAAACCAAAGAGAACGACAGAGGCAGAAAGACACTGTTTTTTTTGTGGTAACCCATGAGGTCTTGCTATCGAATTGTACAGTGCATCCTGAAGCAAGGCCGAGCAGATGACATAGTGCTCCACAGGCCTGCTTCTGGTGCCTGCTCCTGTACCAACCTGCTGCAGAGGCTTCTGTGAAGGGAAACTGCTACATGTTATGTCACCAATCCCTGCCATGCTGCGTGTCTAACGACCCGGCAGGGCCTGCTGAGTACAGTGGTGGTGGACCCAGGCCCTCTGCACCTTCCTTTCTCCGACTGGGACCCTTTTGTCCCATCCTTTTTGGTCCGATTCGCCATATCTCCAGAACCGAAGAAGCCATCGGCGTGGCTTCTTCGCCACAGCGTCCGGCACCCACCAAAACCCCCACCTAGACACCAACATCAGCCCTCTACACCTCTTACTTTTTCAGTTATTCCACTTTTGTCCCATCCTCTCCTGGCTTTTTCCCCATAACCTATCATTTAAGCCTCATCATACCTGCCATGGGCCACTGGAGGGAGACAAATCACCATGCACTAAAATTCAAATTTTGCACTGCAAACCTCACAGTGTCTGTGTCTGTGTGTGTGTGTGTGTGTGTGTGTGTGTGTGTGTGTGTGTGTGTGTGTGTGTGTGTGTGTGTGTGTGTGTGTGTGTGTGTGTGTGTGTGTGCGCGCTTTGGTGTGTGTGCTTTGGTGTGTGTGTGTGTGTGTGTGTGTGACAGAGAGAGAGAGAGAGAGAGTGACACTTGCTGTGTATTTAAGAAACAAACGCTCAAAGAAACCAAACAGAATGACACAGGCAGAAAGACACTGTTTTATTTTGGTAACCAATGATGCATTTCTTCTCCGCTTGTACAGTGCACCCTGAAGCCGTGTGTGGACCAGGAGATCAGCAGAACAGGAACCACAGAGCGTCAGCGGCAGACATCCAAGCTGCACAGGGCACACGCAGCACCAGGCAGAATTAATGACGTCCCTGATCCACAGCTCAAGCCCAGCCACCCGCTGCCTCCTCGCCGCCTCCTCCCGGGACCTTCAAGGACCACCCACCAGCCACTGGTACACATTCCAATCTTACACAATGGCCCCAGCATCACAGGGCATCTCCTGACATTAAAATCTATCCTGATTTCTGTTGTTTTTCCCTCATCTCTGAGCCGCTGAGTGTGAGTGTGAGTGTGTGTGTGTGTGTGTGTGTGTGTGTGTGTGTGTGTGTCTCTCTCTCTTTTACACAAAAAACACATGTCAGTTGTTAAGGAAAATGTTATAAAACACTTCTTCAGTAAAGACTCAGAGAAGAGAAACACACAGAACTTCTTGCTAGCAAGGGCAGCCTCCACTCTAAGAGACTCCAGTGAGAGAACTGCCCCGGTCTTTATTTTATACTCCATTGAGCGTGTGTGTGTGTGTGTGTGTGTGTGTGTGTGTGTGTGTGTGTGTCCCTTTTACACAAAAAATACATGTGAGTGCACTTGCAACAACTTTTAATATGCAATGTACAGGACTTGCTTGCTAGGCGCCATCCTGTGGACCAAACATGCAATTGAAAGATGTTATTTTCGCCGGTATAACACCTTCTGACACTTTGTACCGCATTGAGCCAGCAGAGGGAGCACCTCTTGTTCAATCCCAGTGGCACAGCAGCTGCTCTGCTTCTGTGTGTGTGTGTGTGTGTGTGTGTGTGTGTGTGTGTGTGTGTGTGTGTGTGACAGAGAGACAGACAGAGAGAGAGAGAGAGAGACACTTGCTGTGTATTTAAAAAACAAGCGCTCAAACAAACCAAAGAGAACGACAGAGGCAGAAAGACACTGTTTTTTTTGTGGTAACCCATGAGGTCTTGCTATCGAATTGTACAGTGCATCCTGAAGCAAGGCCGAGCAGATGACATAGTGCTCCACAGGCCTGCTTCTGGTGCCTGCTCCTGTACCAACCTGCTGCAGAGGCTTCTGTGAAGGGAAACTGCTACATGTTATGTCACCAATCCCTGCCATGCTGCGTGTCTAACGACCCGGCAGGGCCTGCTGAGTACAGTGGTGGTGGACCCAGGCCCTCTGCACCTTCCTTTCTCCGACTGGGACCCTTTTGTCCCATCCTTTTTGGTCCGATTCGCCATATCTCCAGAACCGAAGAAGCCATCGGCGTGGCTTCTTCGCCACAGCGTCCGGCACCCACCAAAACCCCCACCTAGACACCAACATCAGCCCTCTACACCTCTTACTTTTTCAGTTATTCCACTTTTGTCCCATCCTCTCCTGGCTTTTTCCCCATAACCTATCATTTAAGCCTCATCATACCTGCCATGGGCCACTGGAGGGAGACAAATCACCATGCACTAAAATTCAAATTTTGCACTGCAAACCTCACAGTGTCTGTGTCTGTGTGTGTGTGTGTGTGTGTGTGTGTGTGTGTGTGTGTGTGTGTGTGTGCGCGCTTTGGTGTGTGTGCTTTGGTGTGTGTGTGTGTGTGTGTGTGTGACAGAGAGAGAGAGAGAGAGAGTGACACTTGCTGTGTATTTAAGAAACAAACGCTCAAAGAAACCAAACAGAATGACACAGGCAGAAAGACACTGTTTTATTTTGGTAACCAATGATGCATTTCTTCTCCGCTTGTACAGTGCACCCTGAAGCCGTGTGTGGACCAGGAGATCAGCAGAACAGGAACCACAGAGCGTCAGCGGCAGACATCCAAGCTGCACAGGGCACACGCAGCACCAGGCAGAATTAATGACGTCCCTGATCCACAGCTCAAGCCCAGCCACCCGCTGCCTCCTCGCCGCCTCCTCCCGGGACCTTCAAGGACCACCCACCAGCCACTGGTACACATTCCAATCTTACACAATGGCCCCAGCATCACAGGGCATCTCCTGACATTAAAATCTATCCTGATTTCTGTTGTTTTTCCCTCATCTCTGAGCCGCTGAGTGTGAGTGTGAGTGTGTGTGTGTGTGTGTGTGTGTGTGTGTGTGTGTGTGTCTCTCTCTCTTTTACACAAAAAACACATGTCAGTTGTTAAGGAAAATGTTATAAAACACTTCTTCAGTAAAGACTCAGAGAAGAGAAACACACAGAACTTCTTGCTAGCAAGGGCAGCCTCCACTCTAAGAGACTCCAGTGAGAGAACTGCCCCGGTCTTTATTTTATACTCCATTGAGCGTGTGTGTGTGCGTGTGTGTGTGTGTGTTGACAGAGAGACAGAGAGAGAGAGAGAGAGAGAGGGAGAGATACAAAGGAATGTAATTCAAATTTTGCACTTCAGACCTTACAGTGTGTGTGTGTGTGTGTGTGTGTGTGTGTGTGTGTGTGTGTGTGTGTGTGTGTGTGTGTGTGTGTGTGTGTGTGTTGACAGAGAGAGAGAGAGACAGAGAGAGAGAGAGAGAGAGGGAGAGATACAAAGGAATGTAATTCAAATTTTGCACTTCAGACCTTACAGTGTGTGTGTGTGTGTGTGTGTGTGTGTGTGTGTGTGTGTCTGTCTTTTACACAAAAAATGCACTTGCAACAACTTTAATATGGAATGTACTGGACTTCCCGGCTAGGCGCCCTCCTGTGGATGACAGGTGCAATTGATTGTCAAAAGCAGATATCTAACAGCTTCTGACACTTTGTACCGCATTGAGCCAGCAGAGGGAGCCCCCCTGGTTCAATCCCAGTTGCACAGCAGTTGTGACCAGCTTCTGTCTGTGTGCTTTGGTGTGTGTGAGTGTGTGTGTGTGTGTGTGTGTTGACAGAGAGAGAGAGAGAGAGAGAGAGAGAGAGGGAGAGATACAAAGGAATGTAATTCAAATTTTGCACTTCAGACCTTACTGTGTGTGTGTGTGTGTGTGTGTGTGTGTGTGTGTGTGTGTGTGTGTGTGTTGACAGAGAGAGAGAGAGAGAGAGAGAGAGAGAGGGAGAGATACAAAGGAATGTAATTCAAATTTTGCACTTCAGACCTTACTGTGTGTGTGTGTGTGTGTGTGACAGACAGACAGACAGAGAGGGAGATTCAAAGCATCAGGACCAGGAGATGACACAGTGCTCCAAAGGCCTGGTTCTGCTGCCTCCTCCTCCACCCACCTGCTGCAGACGCTTCTGTGAAGGGAAACTGCTACATGTTATGTCACCGATCCCTGCCATGCTGCGTGTCTAACGACCCGGCAGGGCCTGCTGAGTACAGTGGTGGTGGAATCGGCCCGATCGGACACTCCTATCTGCCACTTTGACCTTTTTATTCCGTCAAATTTGGACCCATTTACACCAAGTCCAGAACCGTTGGTGCTATCGACATGGGGTCTTCACCAGCGCGTGCGGAGCGGCAGAAAATCCCCACGTAGACACCACTTTCATCCCTCTACGACACTTACTTTCCCAGTTATTCCATTTTATTCCGTCAAGCTCTGGCTAAATCCCCTTAACCTAACCAACCCTAATCATACCTGCATTTGTCCACTGGAGGGAGACAAAAACACCAAGCTCTGAGATTCAAATTTTGAACTGCAGACCTCACAGTGTCTGTGTGTGTGTGTGTGTGTGTGCGCTTTGGTGTGTTTGCTTTGGTGTGTGTGTGTGTGTGTGTGTGTGTGTGTGTGTGTGTGTGTGACAGAGAGAGAGAGTGACACTTGCTGTGTATTTAAGAAACAAACGCTCAAAGAAACCAAACAGAATGACACAGGCAGAAAGACACTGTTTTATTTTGGTAACCAATGATGCATTTCTTCTCCGCTTGTACAGTGCACCCTGAAGCCGTGTGTGGACCAGGAGATCAGCAGAACAGGAACCACAGAGCGTCAGCGGCAGACATCCAAGCTGCACAGGGCACACGCAGCACCAGGCAGAATTAATGACGTCCCTGATCCACAGCTCAAGCCCAGCCACCCGCTGCCTCCTCGCCGCCTCCTCCCGGGACCTTCAAGGACCACCCACCAGCCACTGGTACACATTCCAATCTTACACAATGGCCCCAGCATCACAGGGCATCTCCTGACATTAAAATCTATCCTGATTTCTGTTGTTTTTCCCTCATCTCTGAGCCGCTGAGTGTGAGTGTGAGTGTGTGTGTGTGTGTGTGTGTGTGTGTGTGTGTGTGTGTCTCTCTCTCTTTTACACAAAAAACACATGTCAGTTGTTAAGGAAAATGTTATAAAACACTTCTTCAGTAAAGACTCAGAGAAGAGAAACACACAGAACTTCTTGCTAGCAAGGGCAGCCTCCACTCTAAGAGACTCCAGTGAGAGAACTGCCCCGGTCTTTATTTTATACTCCATTGAGCGTGTGTGTGTGTGTGTGTGTGTGTGTGTGTGTGTGTGTGTGTGTCCCTTTTACACAAAAAATACATGTGAGTGCACTTGCAACAACTTTTAATATGCAATGTACAGGACTTGCTTGCTAGGCGCCATCCTGTGGACCAAACATGCAATTGAAAGATGTTATTTTCGCCGGTATAACACCTTCTGACACTTTGTACCGCATTGAGCCAGCAGAGGGAGCACCTCTTGTTCAATCCCAGTGGCACAGCAGCTGCTCTGCTTCTGTGTGTGTGTGTGTGTGTGTGTGTGTGTGTGTGTGTGTGTGTGTGTGTGTGTGTGACAGAGAGACAGACAGAGAGAGAGAGAGAGAGACACTTGCTGTGTATTTAAAAAACAAGCGCTCAAACAAACCAAAGAGAACGACAGAGGCAGAAAGACACTGTTTTTTTTGTGGTAACCCATGAGGTCTTGCTATCGAATTGTACAGTGCATCCTGAAGCAAGGCCGAGCAGATGACATAGTGCTCCACAGGCCTGCTTCTGGTGCCTGCTCCTGTACCAACCTGCTGCAGAGGCTTCTGTGAAGGGAAACTGCTACATGTTATGTCACCAATCCCTGCCATGCTGCGTGTCTAACGACCCGGCAGGGCCTGCTGAGTACAGTGGTGGTGGACCCAGGCCCTCTGCACCTTCCTTTCTCCGACTGGGACCCTTTTGTCCCATCCTTTTTGGTCCGATTCGCCATATCTCCAGAACCGAAGAAGCCATCGGCGTGGCTTCTTCGCCACAGCGTCCGGCACCCACCAAAACCCCCACCTAGACACCAACATCAGCCCTCTACACCTCTTACTTTTTCAGTTATTCCACTTTTGTCCCATCCTCTCCTGGCTTTTTCCCCATAACCTATCATTTAAGCCTCATCATACCTGCCATGGGCCACTGGAGGGAGACAAATCACCATGCACTAAAATTCAAATTTTGCACTGCAAACCTCACAGTGTCTGTGTCTGTGTGTGTGTGTGTGTGTGTGTGTGTGTGTGTGTGTGTGTGTGTGTGTGTGTGTGTGTGTGTGTGTGTGTGTGTGTGTGTGTGTGTGTGCGCGCGCTTTGGTGTGTGTGCTTTGGTGTGTGTGTGTGTGTGTGTGTGTGACAGAGAGAGAGAGAGAGAGAGTGACACTTGCTGTGTATTTAAGAAACAAACGCTCAAAGAAACCAAACAGAATGACACAGGCAGAAAGACACTGTTTTATTTTGGTAACCAATGATGCATTTCTTCTCCGCTTGTACAGTGCACCCTGAAGCCGTGTGTGGACCAGGAGATCAGCAGAACAGGAACCACAGAGCGTCAGCGGCAGACATCCAAGCTGCACAGGGCACACGCAGCACCAGGCAGAATTAATGACGTCCCTGATCCACAGCTCAAGCCCAGCCACCCGCTGCCTCCTCGCCGCCTCCTCCCGGGACCTTCAAGGACCACCCACCAGCCACTGGTACACATTCCAATCTTACACAATGGCCCCAGCATCACAGGGCATCTCCTGACATTAAAATCTATCCTGATTTCTGTTGTTTTTCCCTCATCTCTGAGCCGCTGAGTGTGAGTGTGAGTGTGTGTGTGTGTGTGTGTGTGTGTGTGTGTGTGTGTGTCTCTCTCTCTTTTACACAAAAAACACATGTCAGTTGTTAAGGAAAATGTTATAAAACACTTCTTCAGTAAAGACTCAGAGAAGAGAAACACACAGAACTTCTTGCTAGCAAGGGCAGCCTCCACTCTAAGAGACTCCAGTGAGAGAACTGCCCCGGTCTTTATTTTATACTCCATTGAGCGTGTGTGTGTGTGTGTGTGTGTGTGTGTGTGTGTGTGTGTGTGTCCCTTTTACACAAAAAATACATGTGAGTGCACTTGCAACAACTTTTAATATGCAATGTACAGGACTTGCTTGCTAGGCGCCATCCTGTGGACCAAACATGCAATTGAAAGATGTTATTTTCGCCGGTATAACACCTTCTGACACTTTGTACCGCATTGAGCCAGCAGAGGGAGCACCTCTTGTTCAATCCCAGTGGCACAGCAGCTGCTCTGCTTCTGTGTGTGTGTGTGTGTGTGTGTGTGTGTGTGTGTGTGTGTGTGTGTGTGTGTGACAGAGAGACAGACAGAGAGAGAGAGAGAGAGACACTTGCTGTGTATTTAAAAAACAAGCGCTCAAACAAACCAAAGAGAACGACAGAGGCAGAAAGACACTGTTTTTTTTGTGGTAACCCATGAGGTCTTGCTATCGAATTGTACAGTGCATCCTGAAGCAAGGCCGAGCAGATGACATAGTGCTCCACAGGCCTGCTTCTGGTGCCTGCTCCTGTACCAACCTGCTGCAGAGGCTTCTGTGAAGGGAAACTGCTACATGTTATGTCACCAATCCCTGCCATGCTGCGTGTCTAACGACCCGGCAGGGCCTGCTGAGTACAGTGGTGGTGGACCCAGGCCCTCTGCACCTTCCTTTCTCCGACTGGGACCCTTTTGTCCCATCCTTTTTGGTCCGATTCGCCATATCTCCAGAACCGAAGAAGCCATCGGCGTGGCTTCTTCGCCACAGCGTCCGGCACCCACCAAAACCCCCACCTAGACACCAACATCAGCCCTCTACACCTCTTACTTTTTCAGTTATTCCACTTTTGTCCCATCCTCTCCTGGCTTTTTCCCCATAACCTATCATTTAAGCCTCATCATACCTGCCATGGGCCACTGGAGGGAGACAAATCACCATGCACTAAAATTCAAATTTTGCACTGCAAACCTCACAGTGTCTGTGTCTGTGTGTGTGTGTGTGTGTGTGTGTGTGTGTGTGTGTGTGTGTGTGTGTGTGTGTGTGTGTGTGTGTGTGTGTGTGTGTGTGTGTGTGTGTGTGCGCGCTTTGGTGTGTGTGCTTTGGTGTGTGTGTGTGTGTGTGTGTGTGACAGAGAGAGAGAGAGAGAGAGTGACACTTGCTGTGTATTTAAGAAACAAACGCTCAAAGAAACCAAACAGAATGACACAGGCAGAAAGACACTGTTTTATTTTGGTAACCAATGATGCATTTCTTCTCCGCTTGTACAGTGCACCCTGAAGCCGTGTGTGGACCAGGAGATCAGCAGAACAGGAACCACAGAGCGTCAGCGGCAGACATCCAAGCTGCACAGGGCACACGCAGCACCAGGCAGAATTAATGACGTCCCTGATCCACAGCTCAAGCCCAGCCACCCGCTGCCTCCTCGCCGCCTCCTCCCGGGACCTTCAAGGACCACCCACCAGCCACTGGTACACATTCCAATCTTACACAATGGCCCCAGCATCACAGGGCATCTCCTGACATTAAAATCTATCCTGATTTCTGTTGTTTTTCCCTCATCTCTGAGCCGCTGAGTGTGAGTGTGAGTGTGTGTGTGTGTGTGTGTGTGTGTGTGTGTGTGTGTGTCTCTCTCTCTTTTACACAAAAAACACATGTCAGTTGTTAAGGAAAATGTTATAAAACACTTCTTCAGTAAAGACTCAGAGAAGAGAAACACACAGAACTTCTTGCTAGCAAGGGCAGCCTCCACTCTAAGAGACTCCAGTGAGAGAACTGCCCCGGTCTTTATTTTATACTCCATTGAGCGTGTGTGTGTGTGTGTGTGTGTGTGTGTGTGTGTGTGTGTGTGTCCCTTTTACACAAAAAATACATGTGAGTGCACTTGCAACAACTTTTAATATGCAATGTACAGGACTTGCTTGCTAGGCGCCATCCTGTGGACCAAACATGCAATTGAAAGATGTTATTTTCGCCGGTATAACACCTTCTGACACTTTGTACCGCATTGAGCCAGCAGAGGGAGCACCTCTTGTTCAATCCCAGTGGCACAGCAGCTGCTCTGCTTCTGTGTGTGTGTGTGTGTGTGTGTGTGTGTGTGTGTGTGTGTGTGTGTGTGTGACAGAGAGACAGACAGAGAGAGAGAGAGAGAGACACTTGCTGTGTATTTAAAAAACAAGCGCTCAAACAAACCAAAGAGAACGACAGAGGCAGAAAGACACTGTTTTTTTTGTGGTAACCCATGAGGTCTTGCTATCGAATTGTACAGTGCATCCTGAAGCAAGGCCGAGCAGATGACATAGTGCTCCACAGGCCTGCTTCTGGTGCCTGCTCCTGTACCAACCTGCTGCAGAGGCTTCTGTGAAGGGAAACTGCTACATGTTATGTCACCAATCCCTGCCATGCTGCGTGTCTAACGACCCGGCAGGGCCTGCTGAGTACAGTGGTGGTGGACCCAGGCCCTCTGCACCTTCCTTTCTCCGACTGGGACCCTTTTGTCCCATCCTTTTTGGTCCGATTCGCCATATCTCCAGAACCGAAGAAGCCATCGGCGTGGCTTCTTCGCCACAGCGTCCGGCACCCACCAAAACCCCCACCTAGACACCAACATCAGCCCTCTACACCTCTTACTTTTTCAGTTATTCCACTTTTGTCCCATCCTCTCCTGGCTTTTTCCCCATAACCTATCATTTAAGCCTCATCATACCTGCCATGGGCCACTGGAGGGAGACAAATCACCATGCACTAAAATTCAAATTTTGCACTGCAAACCTCACAGTGTCTGTGTCTGTGTGTGTGTGTGTGTGTGTGTGTGTGTGTGTGTGTGTGTGTGTGTGTGCGCGCTTTGGTGTGTGTGCTTTGGTGTGTGTGTGTGTGTGTGTGTGTGACAGAGAGAGAGAGAGAGAGAGTGACACTTGCTGTGTATTTAAGAAACAAACGCTCAAAGAAACCAAACAGAATGACACAGGCAGAAAGACACTGTTTTATTTTGGTAACCAATGATGCATTTCTTCTCCGCTTGTACAGTGCACCCTGAAGCCGTGTGTGGACCAGGAGATCAGCAGAACAGGAACCACAGAGCGTCAGCGGCAGACATCCAAGCTGCACAGGGCACACGCAGCACCAGGCAGAATTAATGACGTCCCTGATCCACAGCTCAAGCCCAGCCACCCGCTGCCTCCTCGCCGCCTCCTCCCGGGACCTTCAAGGACCACCCACCAGCCACTGGTACACATTCCAATCTTACACAATGGCCCCAGCATCACAGGGCATCTCCTGACATTAAAATCTATCCTGATTTCTGTTGTTTTTCCCTCATCTCTGAGCCGCTGAGTGTGAGTGTGAGTGTGTGTGTGTGTGTGTGTGTGTGTGTGTGTGTGTGTGTGTCTCTCTCTCTTTTACACAAAAAACACATGTCAGTTGTTAAGGAAAATGTTATAAAACACTTCTTCAGTAAAGACTCAGAGAAGAGAAACACACAGAACTTCTTGCTAGCAAGGGCAGCCTCCACTCTAAGAGACTCCAGTGAGAGAACTGCCCCGGTCTTTATTTTATACTCCATTGAGCGTGTGTGTGTGCGTGTGTGTGTGTGTGTTGACAGAGAGACAGAGAGAGAGAGAGAGAGAGAGGGAGAGATACAAAGGAATGTAATTCAAATTTTGCACTTCAGACCTTACAGTGTGTGTGTGTGTGTGTGTGTGTGTGTGTGTGTGTGTGTGTGTGTGTGTGTGTGTGTGTGTGTGTTGACAGAGAGAGAGAGAGACAGAGAGAGAGAGAGAGAGAGGGAGAGATACAAAGGAATGTAATTCAAATTTTGCACTTCAGACCTTACAGTGTGTGTGTGTGTGTGTGTGTGTGTGTGTGTGTGTGTGTCTGTCTTTTACACAAAAAATGCACTTGCAACAACTTTAATATGGAATGTACTGGACTTCCCGGCTAGGCGCCCTCCTGTGGATGACAGGTGCAATTGATTGTCAAAAGCAGATATCTAACAGCTTCTGACACTTTGTACCGCATTGAGCCAGCAGAGGGAGCCCCCCTGGTTCAATCCCAGTTGCACAGCAGTTGTGACCAGCTTCTGTCTGTGTGCTTTGGTGTGTGTGAGTGTGTGTGTGTGTGTGTGTGTTGACAGAGAGAGAGAGAGAGAGAGAGAGAGAGAGGGAGAGATACAAAGGAATGTAATTCAAATTTTGCACTTCAGACCTTACTGTGTGTGTGTGTGTGTGTGTGTGTGTGTGTGTGTGTGTGTGTGTGTGTGTTGACAGAGAGAGAGAGAGAGAGAGAGAGAGAGAGGGAGAGATACAAAGGAATGTAATTCAAATTTTGCACTTCAGACCTTACTGTGTGTGTGTGTGTGTGTGTGACAGACAGACAGACAGAGAGGGAGATTCAAAGCATCAGGACCAGGAGATGACACAGTGCTCCAAAGGCCTGGTTCTGCTGCCTCCTCCTCCACCCACCTGCTGCAGACGCTTCTGTGAAGGGAAACTGCTACATGTTATGTCACCGATCCCTGCCATGCTGCGTGTCTAACGACCCGGCAGGGCCTGCTGAGTACAGTGGTGGTGGAATCGGCCCGATCGGACACTCCTATCTGCCACTTTGACCTTTTTATTCCGTCAAATTTGGACCCATTTACACCAAGTCCAGAACCGTTGGTGCTATCGACATGGGGTCTTCACCAGCGCGTGCGGAGCGGCAGAAAATCCCCACGTAGACACCACTTTCATCCCTCTACGACACTTACTTTCCCAGTTATTCCATTTTATTCCGTCAAGCTCTGGCTAAATCCCCTTAACCTAACCAACCCTAATCATACCTGCATTTGTCCACTGGAGGGAGACAAAAACACCAAGCTCTGAGATTCAAATTTTGAACTGCAGACCTCACAGTGTCTGTGTGTGTGTGTGTGTGTGTGCGCTTTGGTGTGTTTGCTTTGGTGTGTGTGTGTGTGTGTGTGTGTGTGTGTGTGTGTGTGTGTGACAGAGAGAGAGAGTGACACTTGCTGTGTATTTAAGAAACAAACGCTCAAAGAAACCAAACAGAATGACACAGGCAGAAAGACACTGTTTTATTTTGGTAACCAATGATGCATTTCTTCTCCGCTTGTACAGTGCACCCTGAAGCCGTGTGTGGACCAGGAGATCAGCAGAACAGGAACCACAGAGCGTCAGCGGCAGACATCCAAGCTGCACAGGGCACACGCAGCACCAGGCAGAATTAATGACGTCCCTGATCCACAGCTCAAGCCCAGCCACCCGCTGCCTCCTCGCCGCCTCCTCCCGGGACCTTCAAGGACCACCCACCAGCCACTGGTACACATTCCAATCTTACACAATGGCCCCAGCATCACAGGGCATCTCCTGACATTAAAATCTATCCTGATTTCTGTTGTTTTTCCCTCATCTCTGAGCCGCTGAGTGTGAGTGTGAGTGTGTGTGTGTGTGTGTGTGTGTGTGTGTGTGTGTGTGTCTCTCTCTCTTTTACACAAAAAACACATGTCAGTTGTTAAGGAAAATGTTATAAAACACTTCTTCAGTAAAGACTCAGAGAAGAGAAACACACAGAACTTCTTGCTAGCAAGGGCAGCCTCCACTCTAAGAGACTCCAGTGAGAGAACTGCCCCGGTCTTTATTTTATACTCCATTGAGCGTGTGTGTGTGTGTGTGTGTGTGTGTGTGTGTGTGTGTGTGTGTCCCTTTTACACAAAAAATACATGTGAGTGCACTTGCAACAACTTTTAATATGCAATGTACAGGACTTGCTTGCTAGGCGCCATCCTGTGGACCAAACATGCAATTGAAAGATGTTATTTTCGCCGGTATAACACCTTCTGACACTTTGTACCGCATTGAGCCAGCAGAGGGAGCACCTCTTGTTCAATCCCAGTGGCACAGCAGCTGCTCTGCTTCTGTGTGTGTGTGTGTGTGTGTGTGTGTGTGTGTGTGTGTGTGTGTGTGTGTGTGTGACAGAGAGACAGACAGAGAGAGAGAGAGAGAGACACTTGCTGTGTATTTAAAAAACAAGCGCTCAAACAAACCAAAGAGAACGACAGAGGCAGAAAGACACTGTTTTTTTTGTGGTAACCCATGAGGTCTTGCTATCGAATTGTACAGTGCATCCTGAAGCAAGGCCGAGCAGATGACATAGTGCTCCACAGGCCTGCTTCTGGTGCCTGCTCCTGTACCAACCTGCTGCAGAGGCTTCTGTGAAGGGAAACTGCTACATGTTATGTCACCAATCCCTGCCATGCTGCGTGTCTAACGACCCGGCAGGGCCTGCTGAGTACAGTGGTGGTGGACCCAGGCCCTCTGCACCTTCCTTTCTCCGACTGGGACCCTTTTGTCCCATCCTTTTTGGTCCGATTCGCCATATCTCCAGAACCGAAGAAGCCATCGGCGTGGCTTCTTCGCCACAGCGTCCGGCACCCACCAAAACCCCCACCTAGACACCAACATCAGCCCTCTACACCTCTTACTTTTTCAGTTATTCCACTTTTGTCCCATCCTCTCCTGGCTTTTTCCCCATAACCTATCATTTAAGCCTCATCATACCTGCCATGGGCCACTGGAGGGAGACAAATCACCATGCACTAAAATTCAAATTTTGCACTGCAAACCTCACAGTGTCTGTGTCTGTGTGTGTGTGTGTGTGTGTGTGTGTGTGTGTGTGTGTGTGTGTGTGTGTGTGTGTGTGTGTGTGTGTGTGTGTGTGTGTGTGTGTGCGCTTTGGTGTGTGTGCTTTGGTGTGTGTGTGTGTGTGTGTGTGTGACAGAGAGAGAGAGAGAGAGAGTGACACTTGCTGTGTATTTAAGAAACAAACGCTCAAAGAAACCAAACAGAATGACACAGGCAGAAAGACACTGTTTTATTTTGGTAACCAATGATGCATTTCTTCTCCGCTTGTACAGTGCACCCTGAAGCCGTGTGTGGACCAGGAGATCAGCAGAACAGGAACCACAGAGCGTCAGCGGCAGACATCCAAGCTGCACAGGGCACACGCAGCACCAGGCAGAATTAATGACGTCCCTGATCCACAGCTCAAGCCCAGCCACCCGCTGCCTCCTCGCCGCCTCCTCCCGGGACCTTCAAGGACCACCCACCAGCCACTGGTACACATTCCAATCTTACACAATGGCCCCAGCATCACAGGGCATCTCCTGACATTAAAATCTATCCTGATTTCTGTTGTTTTTCCCTCATCTCTGAGCCGCTGAGTGTGAGTGTGAGTGTGTGTGTGTGTGTGTGTGTGTGTGTGTGTGTGTGTGTCTCTCTCTCTTTTACACAAAAAACACATGTCAGTTGTTAAGGAAAATGTTATAAAACACTTCTTCAGTAAAGACTCAGAGAAGAGAAACACACAGAACTTCTTGCTAGCAAGGGCAGCCTCCACTCTAAGAGACTCCAGTGAGAGAACTGCCCCGGTCTTTATTTTATACTCCATTGAGCGTGTGTGTGTGTGTGTGTGTGTGTGTGTGTGTGTGTGTGTGTGTCCCTTTTACACAAAAAATACATGTGAGTGCACTTGCAACAACTTTTAATATGCAATGTACAGGACTTGCTTGCTAGGCGCCATCCTGTGGACCAAACATGCAATTGAAAGATGTTATTTTCGCCGGTATAACACCTTCTGACACTTTGTACCGCATTGAGCCAGCAGAGGGAGCACCTCTTGTTCAATCCCAGTGGCACAGCAGCTGCTCTGCTTCTGTGTGTGTGTGTGTGTGTGTGTGTGTGTGTGTGTGTGTGTGTGTGTGTGTGTGACAGAGAGACAGACAGAGAGAGAGAGAGAGAGACACTTGCTGTGTATTTAAAAAACAAGCGCTCAAACAAACCAAAGAGAACGACAGAGGCAGAAAGACACTGTTTTTTTTGTGGTAACCCATGAGGTCTTGCTATCGAATTGTACAGTGCATCCTGAAGCAAGGCCGAGCAGATGACATAGTGCTCCACAGGCCTGCTTCTGGTGCCTGCTCCTGTACCAACCTGCTGCAGAGGCTTCTGTGAAGGGAAACTGCTACATGTTATGTCACCAATCCCTGCCATGCTGCGTGTCTAACGACCCGGCAGGGCCTGCTGAGTACAGTGGTGGTGGACCCAGGCCCTCTGCACCTTCCTTTCTCCGACTGGGACCCTTTTGTCCCATCCTTTTTGGTCCGATTCGCCATATCTCCAGAACCGAAGAAGCCATCGGCGTGGCTTCTTCGCCACAGCGTCCGGCACCCACCAAAACCCCCACCTAGACACCAACATCAGCCCTCTACACCTCTTACTTTTTCAGTTATTCCACTTTTGTCCCATCCTCTCCTGGCTTTTTCCCCATAACCTATCATTTAAGCCTCATCATACCTGCCATGGGCCACTGGAGGGAGACAAATCACCATGCACTAAAATTCAAATTTTGCACTGCAAACCTCACAGTGTCTGTGTCTGTGTGTGTGTGTGTGTGTGTGTGTGTGTGTGTGTGTGTGTGTGTGTGTGTGTGTGTGTGTGTGTGTGTGTGTGTGTGTGTGTGTGTGTGTGCGCGCTTTGGTGTGTGTGCTTTGGTGTGTGTGTGTGTGTGTGTGTGTGACAGAGAGAGAGAGAGAGAGAGTGACACTTGCTGTGTATTTAAGAAACAAACGCTCAAAGAAACCAAACAGAATGACACAGGCAGAAAGACACTGTTTTATTTTGGTAACCAATGATGCATTTCTTCTCCGCTTGTACAGTGCACCCTGAAGCCGTGTGTGGACCAGGAGATCAGCAGAACAGGAACCACAGAGCGTCAGCGGCAGACATCCAAGCTGCACAGGGCACACGCAGCACCAGG
Organism: Maylandia zebra; assembly: GCF_041146795.1. NCBI lineage: Eukaryota > Metazoa > Chordata > Actinopteri > Cichliformes > Cichlidae > Maylandia > Maylandia zebra. The sequence continues at coordinate 31,956,223 of NC_135185.1, read as the reverse complement.
CAGAATTAATGACGTCCCTGATCCACAGCTCAAGCCCAGCCACCCGCTGCCTCCTCGCCGCCTCCTCCCGGGACCTTCAAGGACCACCCACCAGCCACTGGTACACATTCCAATCTTACACAATGGCCCCAGCATCACAGGGCATCTCCTGACATTAAAATCTATCCTGATTTCTGTTGTTTTTCCCTCATCTCTGAGCCGCTGAGTGTGAGTGTGAGTGTGTGTGTGTGTGTGTGTGTGTGTGTGTGTGTGTGTGTCTCTCTCTCTTTTACACAAAAAACACATGTCAGTTGTTAAGGAAAATGTTATAAAACACTTCTTCAGTAAAGACTCAGAGAAGAGAAACACACAGAACTTCTTGCTAGCAAGGGCAGCCTCCACTCTAAGAGACTCCAGTGAGAGAACTGCCCCGGTCTTTATTTTATACTCCATTGAGCGTGTGTGTGTGTGTGTGTGTGTGTGTGTGTGTGTGTGTGTGTGTCCCTTTTACACAAAAAATACATGTGAGTGCACTTGCAACAACTTTTAATATGCAATGTACAGGACTTGCTTGCTAGGCGCCATCCTGTGGACCAAACATGCAATTGAAAGATGTTATTTTCGCCGGTATAACACCTTCTGACACTTTGTACCGCATTGAGCCAGCAGAGGGAGCACCTCTTGTTCAATCCCAGTGGCACAGCAGCTGCTCTGCTTCTGTGTGTGTGTGTGTGTGTGTGTGTGTGTGTGTGTGTGTGTGTGTGTGTGTGACAGAGAGACAGACAGAGAGAGAGAGAGAGAGACACTTGCTGTGTATTTAAAAAACAAGCGCTCAAACAAACCAAAGAGAACGACAGAGGCAGAAAGACACTGTTTTTTTTGTGGTAACCCATGAGGTCTTGCTATCGAATTGTACAGTGCATCCTGAAGCAAGGCCGAGCAGATGACATAGTGCTCCACAGGCCTGCTTCTGGTGCCTGCTCCTGTACCAACCTGCTGCAGAGGCTTCTGTGAAGGGAAACTGCTACATGTTATGTCACCAATCCCTGCCATGCTGCGTGTCTAACGACCCGGCAGGGCCTGCTGAGTACAGTGGTGGTGGACCCAGGCCCTCTGCACCTTCCTTTCTCCGACTGGGACCCTTTTGTCCCATCCTTTTTGGTCCGATTCGCCATATCTCCAGAACCGAAGAAGCCATCGGCGTGGCTTCTTCGCCACAGCGTCCGGCACCCACCAAAACCCCCACCTAGACACCAACATCAGCCCTCTACACCTCTTACTTTTTCAGTTATTCCACTTTTGTCCCATCCTCTCCTGGCTTTTTCCCCATAACCTATCATTTAAGCCTCATCATACCTGCCATGGGCCACTGGAGGGAGACAAATCACCATGCACTAAAATTCAAATTTTGCACTGCAAACCTCACAGTGTCTGTGTCTGTGTGTGTGTGTGTGTGTGTGTGTGTGTGTGTGTGTGTGTGTGTGTGTGTGTGTGTGTGTGTGTGCGCGCTTTGGTGTGTGTGCTTTGGTGTGTGTGTGTGTGTGTGTGTGTGACAGAGAGAGAGAGAGAGAGAGTGACACTTGCTGTGTATTTAAGAAACAAACGCTCAAAGAAACCAAACAGAATGACACAGGCAGAAAGACACTGTTTTATTTTGGTAACCAATGATGCATTTCTTCTCCGCTTGTACAGTGCACCCTGAAGCCGTGTGTGGACCAGGAGATCAGCAGAACAGGAACCACAGAGCGTCAGCGGCAGACATCCAAGCTGCACAGGGCACACGCAGCACCAGGCAGAATTAATGACGTCCCTGATCCACAGCTCAAGCCCAGCCACCCGCTGCCTCCTCGCCGCCTCCTCCCGGGACCTTCAAGGACCACCCACCAGCCACTGGTACACATTCCAATCTTACACAATGGCCCCAGCATCACAGGGCATCTCCTGACATTAAAATCTATCCTGATTTCTGTTGTTTTTCCCTCATCTCTGAGCCGCTGAGTGTGAGTGTGAGTGTGTGTGTGTGTGTGTGTGTGTGTGTGTGTGTGTGTGTGTCTCTCTCTCTTTTACACAAAAAACACATGTCAGTTGTTAAGGAAAATGTTATAAAACACTTCTTCAGTAAAGACTCAGAGAAGAGAAACACACAGAACTTCTTGCTAGCAAGGGCAGCCTCCACTCTAAGAGACTCCAGTGAGAGAACTGCCCCGGTCTTTATTTTATACTCCATTGAGCGTGTGTGTGTGCGTGTGTGTGTGTGTGTTGACAGAGAGACAGAGAGAGAGAGAGAGAGAGAGGGAGAGATACAAAGGAATGTAATTCAAATTTTGCACTTCAGACCTTACAGTGTGTGTGTGTGTGTGTGTGTGTGTGTGTGTGTGTGTGTGTGTGTGTGTGTGTGTGTGTGTGTGTGTGTGTGTGTTGACAGAGAGAGAGAGAGACAGAGAGAGAGAGAGAGAGAGGGAGAGATACAAAGGAATGTAATTCAAATTTTGCACTTCAGACCTTACAGTGTGTGTGTGTGTGTGTGTGTGTGTGTGTGTGTGTGTGTCTGTCTTTTACACAAAAAATGCACTTGCAACAACTTTAATATGGAATGTACTGGACTTCCCGGCTAGGCGCCCTCCTGTGGATGACAGGTGCAATTGATTGTCAAAAGCAGATATCTAACAGCTTCTGACACTTTGTACCGCATTGAGCCAGCAGAGGGAGCCCCCCTGGTTCAATCCCAGTTGCACAGCAGTTGTGACCAGCTTCTGTCTGTGTGCTTTGGTGTGTGTGAGTGTGTGTGTGTGTGTGTGTGTTGACAGAGAGAGAGAGAGAGAGAGAGAGAGAGAGGGAGAGATACAAAGGAATGTAATTCAAATTTTGCACTTCAGACCTTACTGTGTGTGTGTGTGTGTGTGTGTGTGTGTGTGTGTGTGTGTGTGTGTGTGTTGACAGAGAGAGAGAGAGAGAGAGAGAGAGAGAGGGAGAGATACAAAGGAATGTAATTCAAATTTTGCACTTCAGACCTTACTGTGTGTGTGTGTGTGTGTGTGACAGACAGACAGACAGAGAGGGAGATTCAAAGCATCAGGACCAGGAGATGACACAGTGCTCCAAAGGCCTGGTTCTGCTGCCTCCTCCTCCACCCACCTGCTGCAGACGCTTCTGTGAAGGGAAACTGCTACATGTTATGTCACCGATCCCTGCCATGCTGCGTGTCTAACGACCCGGCAGGGCCTGCTGAGTACAGTGGTGGTGGAATCGGCCCGATCGGACACTCCTATCTGCCACTTTGACCTTTTTATTCCGTCAAATTTGGACCCATTTACACCAAGTCCAGAACCGTTGGTGCTATCGACATGGGGTCTTCACCAGCGCGTGCGGAGCGGCAGAAAATCCCCACGTAGACACCACTTTCATCCCTCTACGACACTTACTTTCCCAGTTATTCCATTTTATTCCGTCAAGCTCTGGCTAAATCCCCTTAACCTAACCAACCCTAATCATACCTGCATTTGTCCACTGGAGGGAGACAAAAACACCAAGCTCTGAGATTCAAATTTTGAACTGCAGACCTCACAGTGTCTGTGTGTGTGTGTGTGTGTGTGCGCTTTGGTGTGTTTGCTTTGGTGTGTGTGTGTGTGTGTGTGTGTGTGTGTGTGTGTGTGTGTGACAGAGAGAGAGAGTGACACTTGCTGTGTATTTAAGAAACAAACGCTCAAAGAAACCAAACAGAATGACACAGGCAGAAAGACACTGTTTTATTTTGGTAACCAATGATGCATTTCTTCTCCGCTTGTACAGTGCACCCTGAAGCCGTGTGTGGACCAGGAGATCAGCAGAACAGGAACCACAGAGCGTCAGCGGCAGACATCCAAGCTGCACAGGGCACACGCAGCACCAGGCAGAATTAATGACGTCCCTGATCCACAGCTCAAGCCCAGCCACCCGCTGCCTCCTCGCCGCCTCCTCCCGGGACCTTCAAGGACCACCCACCAGCCACTGGTACACATTCCAATCTTACACAATGGCCCCAGCATCACAGGGCATCTCCTGACATTAAAATCTATCCTGATTTCTGTTGTTTTTCCCTCATCTCTGAGCCGCTGAGTGTGAGTGTGAGTGTGTGTGTGTGTGTGTGTGTGTGTGTGTGTGTGTGTGTCTCTCTCTCTTTTACACAAAAAACACATGTCAGTTGTTAAGGAAAATGTTATAAAACACTTCTTCAGTAAAGACTCAGAGAAGAGAAACACACAGAACTTCTTGCTAGCAAGGGCAGCCTCCACTCTAAGAGACTCCAGTGAGAGAACTGCCCCGGTCTTTATTTTATACTCCATTGAGCGTGTGTGTGTGTGTGTGTGTGTGTGTGTGTGTGTGTGTGTGTGTCCCTTTTACACAAAAAATACATGTGAGTGCACTTGCAACAACTTTTAATATGCAATGTACAGGACTTGCTTGCTAGGCGCCATCCTGTGGACCAAACATGCAATTGAAAGATGTTATTTTCGCCGGTATAACACCTTCTGACACTTTGTACCGCATTGAGCCAGCAGAGGGAGCACCTCTTGTTCAATCCCAGTGGCACAGCAGCTGCTCTGCTTCTGTGTGTGTGTGTGTGTGTGTGTGTGTGTGTGTGTGTGTGTGTGTGTGTGTGTGACAGAGAGACAGACAGAGAGAGAGAGAGAGAGACACTTGCTGTGTATTTAAAAAACAAGCGCTCAAACAAACCAAAGAGAACGACAGAGGCAGAAAGACACTGTTTTTTTTGTGGTAACCCATGAGGTCTTGCTATCGAATTGTACAGTGCATCCTGAAGCAAGGCCGAGCAGATGACATAGTGCTCCACAGGCCTGCTTCTGGTGCCTGCTCCTGTACCAACCTGCTGCAGAGGCTTCTGTGAAGGGAAACTGCTACATGTTATGTCACCAATCCCTGCCATGCTGCGTGTCTAACGACCCGGCAGGGCCTGCTGAGTACAGTGGTGGTGGACCCAGGCCCTCTGCACCTTCCTTTCTCCGACTGGGACCCTTTTGTCCCATCCTTTTTGGTCCGATTCGCCATATCTCCAGAACCGAAGAAGCCATCGGCGTGGCTTCTTCGCCACAGCGTCCGGCACCCACCAAAACCCCCACCTAGACACCAACATCAGCCCTCTACACCTCTTACTTTTTCAGTTATTCCACTTTTGTCCCATCCTCTCCTGGCTTTTTCCCCATAACCTATCATTTAAGCCTCATCATACCTGCCATGGGCCACTGGAGGGAGACAAATCACCATGCACTAAAATTCAAATTTTGCACTGCAAACCTCACAGTGTCTGTGTCTGTGTGTGTGTGTGTGTGTGTGTGTGTGTGTGTGTGTGTGTGTGTGTGTGTGTGTGTGTGTGTGTGTGTGTGTGTGCGCGCTTTGGTGTGTGTGCTTTGGTGTGTGTGTGTGTGTGTGTGTGTGACAGAGAGAGAGAGAGAGAGAGTGACACTTGCTGTGTATTTAAGAAACAAACGCTCAAAGAAACCAAACAGAATGACACAGGCAGAAAGACACTGTTTTATTTTGGTAACCAATGATGCATTTCTTCTCCGCTTGTACAGTGCACCCTGAAGCCGTGTGTGGACCAGGAGATCAGCAGAACAGGAACCACAGAGCGTCAGCGGCAGACATCCAAGCTGCACAGGGCACACGCAGCACCAGGCAGAATTAATGACGTCCCTGATCCACAGCTCAAGCCCAGCCACCCGCTGCCTCCTCGCCGCCTCCTCCCGGGACCTTCAAGGACCACCCACCAGCCACTGGTACACATTCCAATCTTACACAATGGCCCCAGCATCACAGGGCATCTCCTGACATTAAAATCTATCCTGATTTCTGTTGTTTTTCCCTCATCTCTGAGCCGCTGAGTGTGAGTGTGAGTGTGTGTGTGTGTGTGTGTGTGTGTGTGTGTGTGTGTGTCTCTCTCTCTTTTACACAAAAAACACATGTCAGTTGTTAAGGAAAATGTTATAAAACACTTCTTCAGTAAAGACTCAGAGAAGAGAAACACACAGAACTTCTTGCTAGCAAGGGCAGCCTCCACTCTAAGAGACTCCAGTGAGAGAACTGCCCCGGTCTTTATTTTATACTCCATTGAGCGTGTGTGTGTGTGTGTGTGTGTGTGTGTGTGTGTGTGTGTGTGTCCCTTTTACACAAAAAATACATGTGAGTGCACTTGCAACAACTTTTAATATGCAATGTACAGGACTTGCTTGCTAGGCGCCATCCTGTGGACCAAACATGCAATTGAAAGATGTTATTTTCGCCGGTATAACACCTTCTGACACTTTGTACCGCATTGAGCCAGCAGAGGGAGCACCTCTTGTTCAATCCCAGTGGCACAGCAGCTGCTCTGCTTCTGTGTGTGTGTGTGTGTGTGTGTGTGTGTGTGTGTGTGTGTGTGTGTGTGTGACAGAGAGACAGACAGAGAGAGAGAGAGAGAGACACTTGCTGTGTATTTAAAAAACAAGCGCTCAAACAAACCAAAGAGAACGACAGAGGCAGAAAGACACTGTTTTTTTTGTGGTAACCCATGAGGTCTTGCTATCGAATTGTACAGTGCATCCTGAAGCAAGGCCGAGCAGATGACATAGTGCTCCACAGGCCTGCTTCTGGTGCCTGCTCCTGTACCAACCTGCTGCAGAGGCTTCTGTGAAGGGAAACTGCTACATGTTATGTCACCAATCCCTGCCATGCTGCGTGTCTAACGACCCGGCAGGGCCTGCTGAGTACAGTGGTGGTGGACCCAGGCCCTCTGCACCTTCCTTTCTCCGACTGGGACCCTTTTGTCCCATCCTTTTTGGTCCGATTCGCCATATCTCCAGAACCGAAGAAGCCATCGGCGTGGCTTCTTCGCCACAGCGTCCGGCACCCACCAAAACCCCCACCTAGACACCAACATCAGCCCTCTACACCTCTTACTTTTTCAGTTATTCCACTTTTGTCCCATCCTCTCCTGGCTTTTTCCCCATAACCTATCATTTAAGCCTCATCATACCTGCCATGGGCCACTGGAGGGAGACAAATCACCATGCACTAAAATTCAAATTTTGCACTGCAAACCTCACAGTGTCTGTGTCTGTGTGTGTGTGTGTGTGTGTGTGTGTGTGTGTGTGTGTGTGTGTGTGTGTGTGTGTGTGTGTGTGTGCGCGCTTTGGTGTGTGTGCTTTGGTGTGTGTGTGTGTGTGTGTGTGTGACAGAGAGAGAGAGAGAGAGAGTGACACTTGCTGTGTATTTAAGAAACAAACGCTCAAAGAAACCAAACAGAATGACACAGGCAGAAAGACACTGTTTTATTTTGGTAACCAATGATGCATTTCTTCTCCGCTTGTACAGTGCACCCTGAAGCCGTGTGTGGACCAGGAGATCAGCAGAACAGGAACCACAGAGCGTCAGCGGCAGACATCCAAGCTGCACAGGGCACACGCAGCACCAGGCAGAATTAATGACGTCCCTGATCCACAGCTCAAGCCCAGCCACCCGCTGCCTCCTCGCCGCCTCCTCCCGGGACCTTCAAGGACCACCCACCAGCCACTGGTACACATTCCAATCTTACACAATGGCCCCAGCATCACAGGGCATCTCCTGACATTAAAATCTATCCTGATTTCTGTTGTTTTTCCCTCATCTCTGAGCCGCTGAGTGTGAGTGTGAGTGTGTGTGTGTGTGTGTGTGTGTGTGTGTGTGTGTGTGTCTCTCTCTCTTTTACACAAAAAACACATGTCAGTTGTTAAGGAAAATGTTATAAAACACTTCTTCAGTAAAGACTCAGAGAAGAGAAACACACAGAACTTCTTGCTAGCAAGGGCAGCCTCCACTCTAAGAGACTCCAGTGAGAGAACTGCCCCGGTCTTTATTTTATACTCCATTGAGCGTGTGTGTGTGCGTGTGTGTGTGTGTGTTGACAGAGAGACAGAGAGAGAGAGAGAGAGAGAGGGAGAGATACAAAGGAATGTAATTCAAATTTTGCACTTCAGACCTTACAGTGTGTGTGTGTGTGTGTGTGTGTGTGTGTGTGTGTGTGTGTGTGTGTGTGTGTGTGTGTGTGTGTGTGTGTGTGTTGACAGAGAGAGAGAGAGACAGAGAGAGAGAGAGAGAGAGGGAGAGATACAAAGGAATGTAATTCAAATTTTGCACTTCAGACCTTACAGTGTGTGTGTGTGTGTGTGTGTGTGTGTGTGTGTGTGTGTCTGTCTTTTACACAAAAAATGCACTTGCAACAACTTTAATATGGAATGTACTGGACTTCCCGGCTAGGCGCCCTCCTGTGGATGACAGGTGCAATTGATTGTCAAAAGCAGATATCTAACAGCTTCTGACACTTTGTACCGCATTGAGCCAGCAGAGGGAGCCCCCCTGGTTCAATCCCAGTTGCACAGCAGTTGTGACCAGCTTCTGTCTGTGTGCTTTGGTGTGTGTGAGTGTGTGTGTGTGTGTGTGTGTTGACAGAGAGAGAGAGAGAGAGAGAGAGAGAGAGGGAGAGATACAAAGGAATGTAATTCAAATTTTGCACTTCAGACCTTACTGTGTGTGTGTGTGTGTGTGTGTGTGTGTGTGTGTGTGTGTGTGTGTGTGTTGACAGAGAGAGAGAGAGAGAGAGAGAGAGAGAGGGAGAGATACAAAGGAATGTAATTCAAATTTTGCACTTCAGACCTTACTGTGTGTGTGTGTGTGTGTGTGACAGACAGACAGACAGAGAGGGAGATTCAAAGCATCAGGACCAGGAGATGACACAGTGCTCCAAAGGCCTGGTTCTGCTGCCTCCTCCTCCACCCACCTGCTGCAGACGCTTCTGTGAAGGGAAACTGCTACATGTTATGTCACCGATCCCTGCCATGCTGCGTGTCTAACGACCCGGCAGGGCCTGCTGAGTACAGTGGTGGTGGAATCGGCCCGATCGGACACTCCTATCTGCCACTTTGACCTTTTTATTCCGTCAAATTTGGACCCATTTACACCAAGTCCAGAACCGTTGGTGCTATCGACATGGGGTCTTCACCAGCGCGTGCGGAGCGGCAGAAAATCCCCACGTAGACACCACTTTCATCCCTCTACGACACTTACTTTCCCAGTTATTCCATTTTATTCCGTCAAGCTCTGGCTAAATCCCCTTAACCTAACCAACCCTAATCATACCTGCATTTGTCCACTGGAGGGAGACAAAAACACCAAGCTCTGAGATTCAAATTTTGAACTGCAGACCTCACAGTGTCTGTGTGTGTGTGTGTGTGTGTGCGCTTTGGTGTGTTTGCTTTGGTGTGTGTGTGTGTGTGTGTGTGTGTGTGTGTGTGTGTGTGTGACAGAGAGAGAGAGTGACACTTGCTGTGTATTTAAGAAACAAACGCTCAAAGAAACCAAACAGAATGACACAGGCAGAAAGACACTGTTTTATTTTGGTAACCAATGATGCATTTCTTCTCCGCTTGTACAGTGCACCCTGAAGCCGTGTGTGGACCAGGAGATCAGCAGAACAGGAACCACAGAGCGTCAGCGGCAGACATCCAAGCTGCACAGGGCACACGCAGCACCAGGCAGAATTAATGACGTCCCTGATCCACAGCTCAAGCCCAGCCACCCGCTGCCTCCTCGCCGCCTCCTCCCGGGACCTTCAAGGACCACCCACCAGCCACTGGTACACATTCCAATCTTACACAATGGCCCCAGCATCACAGGGCATCTCCTGACATTAAAATCTATCCTGATTTCTGTTGTTTTTCCCTCATCTCTGAGCCGCTGAGTGTGAGTGTGAGTGTGTGTGTGTGTGTGTGTGTGTGTGTGTGTGTGTGTGTCTCTCTCTCTTTTACACAAAAAACACATGTCAGTTGTTAAGGAAAATGTTATAAAACACTTCTTCAGTAAAGACTCAGAGAAGAGAAACACACAGAACTTCTTGCTAGCAAGGGCAGCCTCCACTCTAAGAGACTCCAGTGAGAGAACTGCCCCGGTCTTTATTTTATACTCCATTGAGCGTGTGTGTGTGTGTGTGTGTGTGTGTGTGTGTGTGTGTGTGTGTCCCTTTTACACAAAAAATACATGTGAGTGCACTTGCAACAACTTTTAATATGCAATGTACAGGACTTGCTTGCTAGGCGCCATCCTGTGGACCAAACATGCAATTGAAAGATGTTATTTTCGCCGGTATAACACCTTCTGACACTTTGTACCGCATTGAGCCAGCAGAGGGAGCACCTCTTGTTCAATCCCAGTGGCACAGCAGCTGCTCTGCTTCTGTGTGTGTGTGTGTGTGTGTGTGTGTGTGTGTGTGTGTGTGTGTGTGTGTGTGACAGAGAGACAGACAGAGAGAGAGAGAGAGAGACACTTGCTGTGTATTTAAAAAACAAGCGCTCAAACAAACCAAAGAGAACGACAGAGGCAGAAAGACACTGTTTTTTTTGTGGTAACCCATGAGGTCTTGCTATCGAATTGTACAGTGCATCCTGAAGCAAGGCCGAGCAGATGACATAGTGCTCCACAGGCCTGCTTCTGGTGCCTGCTCCTGTACCAACCTGCTGCAGAGGCTTCTGTGAAGGGAAACTGCTACATGTTATGTCACCAATCCCTGCCATGCTGCGTGTCTAACGACCCGGCAGGGCCTGCTGAGTACAGTGGTGGTGGACCCAGGCCCTCTGCACCTTCCTTTCTCCGACTGGGACCCTTTTGTCCCATCCTTTTTGGTCCGATTCGCCATATCTCCAGAACCGAAGAAGCCATCGGCGTGGCTTCTTCGCCACAGCGTCCGGCACCCACCAAAACCCCCACCTAGACACCAACATCAGCCCTCTACACCTCTTACTTTTTCAGTTATTCCACTTTTGTCCCATCCTCTCCTGGCTTTTTCCCCATAACCTATCATTTAAGCCTCATCATACCTGCCATGGGCCACTGGAGGGAGACAAATCACCATGCACTAAAATTCAAATTTTGCACTGCAAACCTCACAGTGTCTGTGTCTGTGTGTGTGTGTGTGTGTGTGTGTGTGTGTGTGTGTGTGTGTGTGTGTGTGTGTGTGTGTGTGTGTGTGTGTGCGCGCTTTGGTGTGTGTGCTTTGGTGTGTGTGTGTGTGTGTGTGTGTGACAGAGAGAGAGAGAGAGAGAGTGACACTTGCTGTGTATTTAAGAAACAAACGCTCAAAGAAACCAAACAGAATGACACAGGCAGAAAGACACTGTTTTATTTTGGTAACCAATGATGCATTTCTTCTCCGCTTGTACAGTGCACCCTGAAGCCGTGTGTGGACCAGGAGATCAGCAGAACAGGAACCACAGAGCGTCAGCGGCAGACATCCAAGCTGCACAGGGCACACGCAGCACCAGGCAGAATTAATGACGTCCCTGATCCACAGCTCAAGCCCAGCCACCCGCTGCCTCCTCGCCGCCTCCTCCCGGGACCTTCAAGGACCACCCACCAGCCACTGGTACACATTCCAATCTTACACAATGGCCCCAGCATCACAGGGCATCTCCTGACATTAAAATCTATCCTGATTTCTGTTGTTTTTCCCTCATCTCTGAGCCGCTGAGTGTGAGTGTGAGTGTGTGTGTGTGTGTGTGTGTGTGTGTGTGTGTGTGTGTGTGTCTCTCTCTCTTTTACACAAAAAACACATGTCAGTTGTTAAGGAAAATGTTATAAAACACTTCTTCAGTAAAGACTCAGAGAAGAGAAACACACAGAACTTCTTGCTAGCAAGGGCAGCCTCCACTCTAAGAGACTCCAGTGAGAGAACTGCCCCGGTCTTTATTTTATACTCCATTGAGCGTGTGTGTGTGCGTGTGTGTGTGTGTGTGTGTGTGTTGACAGAGAGACAGAGAGAGAGAGAGAGAGAGAGGGAGAGATACAAAGGAATGTAATTCAAATTTTGCACTTCAGACCTTACAGTGTGTGTGTGTGTGTGTGTGTGTGTGTGTGTGTGTGTGTGTGTGTGTGTGTGTGTGTGTGTGTGTTGACAGAGAGAGAGAGAGACAGAGAGAGAGAGAGAGAGAGAGAGAGAGGGAGAGATACAAAGGAATGTAATTCAAATTTTGCACTTCAGACCTTACAGTGTGTGTGTGTGTGTGTGTGTGTGTGTGTGTGTGTGTGTCTGTCTTTTACACAAAAAATGCACTTGCAACAACTTTAATATGGAATGTACTGGACTTCCCGGCTAGGCGCCCTCCTGTGGATGACAGGTGCAATTGATTGTCAAAAGCAGATATCTAACAGCTTCTGACACTTTGTACCGCATTGAGCCAGCAGAGGGAGCCCCCCTGGTTCAATCCCAGTTGCACAGCAGTTGTGACCAGCTTCTGTCTGTGTGCTTTGGTGTGTGTGAGTGTGTGTGTGTGTGTGTGTGTTGACAGAGAGAGAGAGAGAGAGAGAGAGAGAGAGGGAGAGATACAAAGGAATGTAATTCAAATTTTGCACTTCAGACCTTACTGTGTGTGTGTGTGTGTGTGTGTGTGTGTGTGTGTGTGTGTGTGTGTGTGTTGACAGAGAGAGAGAGAGAGAGAGAGAGAGAGAGGGAGAGATACAAAGGAATGTAATTCAAATTTTGCACTTCAGACCTTACTGTGTGTGTGTGTGTGTGTGTGACAGACAGACAGACAGAGAGGGAGATTCAAAGCATCAGGACCAGGAGATGACACAGTGCTCCAAAGGCCTGGTTCTGCTGCCTCCTCCTCCACCCACCTGCTGCAGACGCTTCTGTGAAGGGAAACTGCTACATGTTATGTCACCGATCCCTGCCATGCTGCGTGTCTAACGACCCGGCAGGGCCTGCTGAGTACAGTGGTGGTGGAATCGGCCCGATCGGACACTCCTATCTGCCACTTTGACCTTTTTATTCCGTCAAATTTGGACCCATTTACACCAAGTCCAGAACCGTTGGTGCTATCGACATGGGGTCTTCACCAGCGCGTGCGGAGCGGCAGAAAATCCCCACGTAGACACCACTTTCATCCCTCTACGACACTTACTTTCCCAGTTATTCCATTTTATTCCGTCAAGCTCTGGCTAAATCCCCTTAACCTAACCAACCCTAATCATACCTGCATTTGTCCACTGGAGGGAGACAAAAACACCAAGCTCTGAGATTCAAATTTTGAACTGCAGACCTCACAGTGTCTGTGTGTGTGTGTGTGTGTGTGCGCTTTGGTGTGTTTGCTTTGGTGTGTGTGTGTGTGTGTGTGTGTGTGTGTGTGTGACAGAGAGAGAGAGTGACACTTGCTGTGTATTTAAGAAACAAACGCTCAAAGAAACCAAACAGAATGACACAGGCAGAAAGACACTGTTTTATTTTGGTAACCAATGATGCATTTCTTCTCCGCTTGTACAGTGCACCCTGAAGCCGTGTGTGGACCAGGAGATCAGCAGAACAGGAACCACAGAGCGTCAGCGGCAGACATCCAAGCTGCACAGGGCACACGCAGCACCAGGCAGAATTAATGACGTCCCTGATCCACAGCTCAAGCCCAGCCACCCGCTGCCTCCTCGCCGCCTCCTCCCGGGACCTTCAAGGACCACCCACCAGCCACTGGTACACATTCCAATCTTACACAATGGCCCCAGCATCACAGGGCATCTCCTGACATTAAAATCTATCCTGATTTCTGTTGTTTTTCCCTCATCTCTGAGCCGCTGAGTGTGAGTGTGAGTGTGTGTGTGTGTGTGTGTGTGTGTGTGTGTGTGTGTGTGTGTGTCTCTCTCTCTTTTACACAAAAAACACATGTCAGTTGTTAAGGAAAATGTTATAAAACACTTCTTCAGTAAAGACTCAGAGAAGAGAAACACACAGAACTTCTTGCTAGCAAGGGCAGCCTCCACTCTAAGAGACTCCAGTGAGAGAACTGCCCCGGTCTTTATTTTATACTCCATTGAGCGTGTGTGTGTGTGTGTGTGTGTGTGTGTGTGTGTGTGTGTGTGTCCCTTTTACACAAAAAATACATGTGAGTGCACTTGCAACAACTTTTAATATGCAATGTACAGGACTTGCTTGCTAGGCGCCATCCTGTGGACCAAACATGCAATTGAAAGATGTTATTTTCGCCGGTATAACACCTTCTGACACTTTGTACCGCATTGAGCCAGCAGAGGGAGCACCTCTTGTTCAATCCCAGTGGCACAGCAGCTGCTCTGCTTCTGTGTGTGTGTGTGTGTGTGTGTGTGTGTGTGTGTGTGTGTGTGTGTGTGACAGAGAGACAGACAGAGAGAGAGAGAGAGAGACACTTGCTGTGTATTTAAAAAACAAGCGCTCAAACAAACCAAAGAGAACGACAGAGGCAGAAAGACACTGTTTTTTTTGTGGTAACCCATGAGGTCTTGCTATCGAATTGTACAGTGCATCCTGAAGCAAGGCCGAGCAGATGACATAGTGCTCCACAGGCCTGCTTCTGGTGCCTGCTCCTGTACCAACCTGCTGCAGAGGCTTCTGTGAAGGGAAACTGCTACATGTTATGTCACCAATCCCTGCCATGCTGCGTGTCTAACGACCCGGCAGGGCCTGCTGAGTACAGTGGTGGTGGACCCAGGCCCTCTGCACCTTCCTTTCTCCGACTGGGACCCTTTTGTCCCATCCTTTTTGGTCCGATTCGCCATATCTCCAGAACCGAAGAAGCCATCGGCGTGGCTTCTTCGCCACAGCGTCCGGCACCCACCAAAACCCCCACCTAGACACCAACATCAGCCCTCTACACCTCTTACTTTTTCAGTTATTCCACTTTTGTCCCATCCTCTCCTGGCTTTTTCCCCATAACCTATCATTTAAGCCTCATCATACCTGCCATGGGCCACTGGAGGGAGACAAATCACCATGCACTAAAATTCAAATTTTGCACTGCAAACCTCACAGTGTCTGTGTCTGTGTGTGTGTGTGTGTGTGTGTGTGTGTGTGTGTGTGTGTGTGTGTGTGTGTGTGTGTGTGTGTGTGTGTGTGTGTGTGTGTGCGCGCTTTGGTGTGTGTGCTTTGGTGTGTGTGTGTGTGTGTGTGTGTGACAGAGAGAGAGAGAGAGAGAGTGACACTTGCTGTGTATTTAAGAAACAAACGCTCAAAGAAACCAAACAGAATGACACAGGCAGAAAGACACTGTTTTATTTTGGTAACCAATGATGCATTTCTTCTCCGCTTGTACAGTGCACCCTGAAGCCGTGTGTGGACCAGGAGATCAGCAGAACAGGAACCACAGAGCGTCAGCGGCAGACATCCAAGCTGCACAGGGCACACGCAGCACCAGGCAGAATTAATGACGTCCCTGATCCACAGCTCAAGCCCAGCCACCCGCTGCCTCCTCGCCGCCTCCTCCCGGGACCTTCAAGGACCACCCACCAGCCACTGGTACACATTCCAATCTTACACAATGGCCCCAGCATCACAGGGCATCTCCTGACATTAAAATCTATCCTGATTTCTGTTGTTTTTCCCTCATCTCTGAGCCGCTGAGTGTGAGTGTGAGTGTGTGTGTGTGTGTGTGTGTGTGTGTGTGTGTGTGTGTCTCTCTCTCTTTTACACAAAAAACACATGTCAGTTGTTAAGGAAAATGTTATAAAACACTTCTTCAGTAAAGACTCAGAGAAGAGAAACACACAGAACTTCTTGCTAGCAAGGGCAGCCTCCACTCTAAGAGACTCCAGTGAGAGAACTGCCCCGGTCTTTATTTTATACTCCATTGAGCGTGTGTGTGTGCGTGTGTGTGTGTGTGTGTGTGTGTTGACAGAGAGACAGAGAGAGAGAGAGAGAGAGAGGGAGAGATACAAAGGAATGTAATTCAAATTTTGCACTTCAGACCTTACAGTGTGTGTGTGTGTGTGTGTGTGTGTGTGTGTGTGTGTGTGTGTGTGTGTGTGTGTGTGTGTGTTGACAGAGAGAGAGAGAGACAGAGAGAGAGAGAGAGAGAGAGAGAGAGGGAGAGATACAAAGGAATGTAATTCAAATTTTGCACTTCAGACCTTACAGTGTGTGTGTGTGTGTGTGTGTGTGTGTGTGTGTGTGTGTCTGTCTTTTACACAAAAAATGCACTTGCAACAACTTTAATATGGAATGTACTGGACTTCCCGGCTAGGCGCCCTCCTGTGGATGACAGGTGCAATTGATTGTCAAAAGCAGATATCTAACAGCTTCTGACACTTTGTACCGCATTGAGCCAGCAGAGGGAGCCCCCCTGGTTCAATCCCAGTTGCACAGCAGTTGTGACCAGCTTCTGTCTGTGTGCTTTGGTGTGTGTGAGTGTGTGTGTGTGTGTGTGTGTTGACAGAGAGAGAGAGAGAGAGAGAGAGAGAGAGGGAGAGATACAAAGGAATGTAATTCAAATTTTGCACTTCAGACCTTACTGTGTGTGTGTGTGTGTGTGTGTGTGTGTGTGTGTGTGTGTGTGTGTTGACAGAGAGAGAGAGAGAGAGAGAGAGAGAGAGGGAGAGATACAAAGGAATGTAATTCAAATTTTGCACTTCAGACCTTACTGTGTGTGTGTGTGTGTGTGTGACAGACAGACAGACAGAGAGGGAGATTCAAAGCATCAGGACCAGGAGATGACACAGTGCTCCAAAGGCCTGGTTCTGCTGCCTCCTCCTCCACCCACCTGCTGCAGACGCTTCTGTGAAGGGAAACTGCTACATGTTATGTCACCGATCCCTGCCATGCTGCGTGTCTAACGACCCGGCAGGGCCTGCTGAGTACAGTGGTGGTGGAATCGGCCCGATCGGACACTCCTATCTGCCACTTTGACCTTTTTATTCCGTCAAATTTGGACCCATTTACACCAAGTCCAGAACCGTTGGTGCTATCGACATGGGGTCTTCACCAGCGCGTGCGGAGCGGCAGAAAATCCCCATGTAGACACCACTTTCATCCCTCTACGACACTTACTTTCCCAGTTATTCCATTTTATTCCGTCAAGCTCTGGCTAAATCCCCTTAACCTAACCAACCCTAATCATACCTGCATTTGTCCACTGGAGGGAGACAAAAACACCAAGCTCTGAGATTCAAATTTTGAACTGCAGACCTCACAGTGTCTGTGTGTGTGTGTGTGTGTGTGCGCTTTGGTGTGTTTGCTTTGGTGTGTGTGTGTGTGTGTGTGTGTGTGTGTGTGTGACAGAGAGAGAGAGTGACACTTGCTGTGTATTTAAGAAACAAACGCTCAAAGAAACCAAACAGAATGACACAGGCAGAAAGACACTGTTTTATTTTGGTAACCAATGATGCATTTCTTCTCCGCTTGTACAGTGCACCCTGAAGCCGTGTGTGGACCAGGAGATCAGCAGAACAGGAACCACAGAGCGTCAGCGGCAGACATCCAAGCTGCACAGGGCACACGCAGCACCAGGCAGAATTAATGACGTCCCTGATCCACAGCTCAAGCCCAGCCACCCGCTGCCTCCTCGCCGCCTCCTCCCGGGACCTTCAAGGACCACCCACCAGCCACTGGTACACATTCCAATCTTACACAATGGCCCCAGCATCACAGGGCATCTCCTGACATTAAAATCTATCCTGATTTCTGTTGTTTTTCCCTCATCTCTGAGCCGCTGAGTGTGAGTGTGAGTGTGTGTGTGTGTGTGTGTGTGTGTGTGTGTGTGTGTGTGTCTCTCTCTCTTTTACACAAAAAACACATGTCAGTTGTTAAGGAAAATGTTATAAAACACTTCTTCAGTAAAGACTCAGAGAAGAGAAACACACAGAACTTCTTGCTAGCAAGGGCAGCCTCCACTCTAAGAGACTCCAGTGAGAGAACTGCCCCGGTCTTTATTTTATACTCCATTGAGCGTGTGTGTGTGTGTGTGTGTGTGTGTGTGTGTGTGTGTGTGTGTCCCTTTTACACAAAAAATACATGTGAGTGCACTTGCAACAACTTTTAATATGCAATGTACAGGACTTGCTTGCTAGGCGCCATCCTGTGGACCAAACATGCAATTGAAAGATGTTATTTTCGCCGGTATAACACCTTCTGACACTTTGTACCGCATTGAGCCAGCAGAGGGAGCACCTCTTGTTCAATCCCAGTGGCACAGCAGCTGCTCTGCTTCTGTGTGTGTGTGTGTGTGTGTGTGTGTGTGTGTGTGTGTGTGTGTGTGTGACAGAGAGACAGACAGAGAGAGAGAGAGAGAGACACTTGCTGTGTATTTAAAAAACAAGCGCTCAAACAAACCAAAGAGAACGACAGAGGCAGAAAGACACTGTTTTTTTTGTGGTAACCCATGAGGTCTTGCTATCGAATTGTACAGTGCATCCTGAAGCAAGGCCGAGCAGATGACATAGTGCTCCACAGGCCTGCTTCTGGTGCCTGCTCCTGTACCAACCTGCTGCAGAGGCTTCTGTGAAGGGAAACTGCTACATGTTATGTCACCAATCCCTGCCATGCTGCGTGTCTAACGACCCGGCAGGGCCTGCTGAGTACAGTGGTGGTGGACCCAGGCCCTCTGCACCTTCCTTTCTCCGACTGGGACCCTTTTGTCCCATCCTTTTTGGTCCGATTCGCCATATCTCCAGAACCGAAGAAGCCATCGGCGTGGCTTCTTCGCCACAGCGTCCGGCACCCACCAAAACCCCCACCTAGACACCAACATCAGCCCTCTACACCTCTTACTTTTTCAGTTATTCCACTTTTGTCCCATCCTCTCCTGGCTTTTTCCCCATAACCTATCATTTAAGCCTCATCATACCTGCCATGGGCCACTGGAGGGAGACAAATCACCATGCACTAAAATTCAAATTTTGCACTGCAAACCTCACAGTGTCTGTGTCTGTGTGTGTGTGTGTGTGTGTGTGTGTGTGTGTGTGTGTGTGTGTGTGTGTGTGTGTGTGTGTGTGTGTGCGCGCTTTGGTGTGTGTGCTTTGGTGTGTGTGTGTGTGTGTGTGTGTGACAGAGAGAGAGAGAGAGAGAGTGACACTTGCTGTGTATTTAAGAAACAAACGCTCAAAGAAACCAAACAGAATGACACAGGCAGAAAGACACTGTTTTATTTTGGTAACCAATGATGCATTTCTTCTCCGCTTGTACAGTGCACCCTGAAGCCGTGTGTGGACCAGGAGATCAGCAGAACAGGAACCACAGAGCGTCAGCGGCAGACATCCAAGCTGCACAGGGCACACGCAGCACCAGGCAGAATTAATGACGTCCCTGATCCACAGCTCAAGCCCAGCCACCCGCTGCCTCCTCGCCGCCTCCTCCCGGGACCTTCAAGGACCACCCACCAGCCACTGGTACACATTCCAATCTTACACAATGGCCCCAGCATCACAGGGCATCTCCTGACATTAAAATCTATCCTGATTTCTGTTGTTTTTCCCTCATCTCTGAGCCGCTGAGTGTGAGTGTGTGTGTGTGTGTGTGTGTGTGTGTGTGTGTGTGTGTGTGTGTCTCTCTCTCTTTTACACAAAAAACACATGTCAGTTGTTAAGGAAAATGTTATAAAACACTTCTTCAGTAAAGACTCAGAGAAGAGAAACACACAGAACTTCTTGCTAGCAAGGGCAGCCTCCACTCTAAGAGACTCCAGTGAGAGAACTGCCCCGGTCTTTATTTTATACTCCATTGAGCGTGTGTGTGTGCGTGTGTGTGTGTGTGTGTGTGTGTTGACAGAGAGACAGAGAGAGAGAGAGAGAGAGAGGGAGAGATACAAAGGAATGTAATTCAAATTTTGCACTTCAGACCTTACAGTGTGTGTGTGTGTGTGTGTGTGTGTGTGTGTGTGTGTGTGTGTGTGTGTGTGTGTGTGTGTGTGTTGACAGAGAGAGAGAGAGACAGAGAGAGAGAGAGAGAGAGAGAGAGAGGGAGAGATACAAAGGAATGTAATTCAAATTTTGCACTTCAGACCTTACAGTGTGTGTGTGTGTGTGTGTGTGTGTGTGTGTGTGTGTGTCTGTCTTTTACACAAAAAATGCACTTGCAACAACTTTAATATGGAATGTACTGGACTTCCCGGCTAGGCGCCCTCCTGTGGATGACAGGTGCAATTGATTGTCAAAAGCAGATATCTAACAGCTTCTGACACTTTGTACCGCATTGAGCCAGCAGAGGGAGCCCCCCTGGTTCAATCCCAGTTGCACAGCAGTTGTGACCAGCTTCTGTCTGTGTGCTTTGGTGTGTGTGAGTGTGTGTGTGTGTGTGTTGACAGAGAGAGAGAGAGAGAGAGAGAGAGAGAGGGAGAGATACAAAGGAATGTAATTCAAATTTTGCACTTCAGACCTTACTGTGTGTGTGTGTGTGTGTGTGTGTGTGTGTGTGTGTGTGTGTGTGTTGACAGAGAGAGAGAGAGAGAGAGAGAGAGAGAGGGAGAGATACAAAGGAATGTAATTCAAATTTTGCACTTCAGACCTTACTGTGTGTGTGTGTGTGTGTGTGACAGACAGACAGACAGAGAGGGAGATTCAAAGCATCAGGACCAGGAGATGACACAGTGCTCCAAAGGCCTGGTTCTGCTGCCTCCTCCTCCACCCACCTGCTGCAGACGCTTCTGTGAAGGGAAACTGCTACATGTTATGTCACCGATCCCTGCCATGCTGCGTGTCTAACGACCCGGCAGGGCCTGCTGAGTACAGTGGTGGTGGAATCGGCCCGATCGGACACTCCTATCTGCCACTTTGACCTTTTTATTCCGTCAAATTTGGACCCATTTACACCAAGTCCAGAACCGTTGGTGCTATCGACATGGGGTCTTCACCAGCGCGTGCGGAGCGGCAGAAAATCCCCACGTAGACACCACTTTCATCCCTCTACGACACTTACTTTCCCAGTTATTCCATTTTATTCCGTCAAGCTCTGGCTAAATCCCCTTAACCTAACCAACCCTAATCATACCTGCATTTGTCCACTGGAGGGAGACAAAAACACCAAGCTCTGAGATTCAAATTTTGAACTGCAGACCTCACAGTGTCTGTGTGTGTGTGTGTGTGTGTGTGTGCGCTTTGGTGTGTTTGCTTTGGTGTGTGTGTGTGTGTGTGTGTGTGTGTGTGTGTGTGTGACAGAGAGAGAGAGTGACACTTGCTGTGTATTTAAGAAACAAACGCTCAAAGAAACCAAACAGAATGACACAGGCAGAAAGACACTGTTTTATTTTGGTAACCAATGATGCATTTCTTCTCCGCTTGTACAGTGCACCCTGAAGCCGTGTGTGGACCAGGAGATCAGCAGAACAGGAACCACAGAGCGTCAGCGGCAGACATCCAAGCTGCACAGGGCACACGCAGCACCAGGCAGAATTAATGACGTCCCTGATCCACAGCTCAAGCCCAGCCACCCGCTGCCTCCTCGCCGCCTCCTCCCGGGACCTTCAAGGACCACCCACCAGCCACTGGTACACATTCCAATCTTACACAATGGCCCCAGCATCACAGGGCATCTCCTGACATTAAAATCTATCCTGATTTCTGTTGTTTTTCCCTCATCTCTGAGCCGCTGAGTGTGAGTGTGAGTGTGTGTGTGTGTGTGTGTGTGTGTGTGTGTGTGTCTCTCTCTCTTTTACACAAAAAACACATGTCAGTTGTTAAGGAAAATGTTATAAAACACTTCTTCAGTAAAGACTCAGAGAAGAGAAACACACAGAACTTCTTGCTAGCAAGGGCAGCCTCCACTCTAAGAGACTCCAGTGAGAGAACTGCCCCGGTCTTTATTTTATACTCCATTGAGCGTGTTTGTGTGCGTGTGTGTGTGTGTGTTGACAGAGAGACAGAGAGAGAGAGAGAGAGAGAGGGAGAGATACAAAGGAATGTAATTCAAATTTTGCACTTCAGACCTTACAGTGTGTGTGTGTGTGTGTGTGTGTGTGTGTGTGTGTGTGTGTGTGTGTGTGTGTGTGTGTGTGTGTGTGTGTGTGTTGACAGAGAGAGAGAGAGACAGAGAGAGAGAGAGAGAGAGGGAGAGATACAAAGGAATGTAATTCAAATTTTGCACTTCAGACCTTACAGTGTGTGTGTGTGTGTGTGTGTGTGTGTGTGTGTGTGTGTGTCTGTCTTTTACACAAAAAATGCACTTGCAACAACTTTAATATGGAATGTACTGGACTTCCCGGCTAGGCGCCCTCCTGTGGATGACAGGTGCAATTGATTGTCAAAAGCAGATATCTAACAGCTTCTGACACTTTGTACCGCATTGAGCCAGCAGAGGGAGCCCCCCTGGTTCAATCCCAGTTGCACAGCAGTTGTGACCAGCTTCTGTCTGTGTGCTTTGGTGTGTGTGAGTGTGTGTGTGTGTGTGTGTGTTGACAGAGAGAGAGAGAGAGAGAGAGAGAGAGAGGGAGAGATACAAAGGAATGTAATTCAAATTTTGCACTTCAGACCTTACTGTGTGTGTGTGTGTGTGTGTGTGTGTGTGTGTGTGTGTGTTGACAGAGAGAGAGAGAGAGAGAGAGAGAGAGAGGGAGAGATACAAAGGAATGTAATTCAAATTTTGCACTTCAGACCTTACTGTGTGTGTGTGTGTGTGTGTGACAGACAGACAGACAGAGAGGGAGATTCAAAGCATCAGGACCAGGAGATGACACAGTGCTCCAAAGGCCTGGTTCTGCTGCCTCCTCCTCCACCCACCTGCTGCAGACGCTTCTGTGAAGGGAAACTGCTACATGTTATGTCACCGATCCCTGCCATGCTGCGTGTCTAACGACCCGGCAGGGCCTGCTGAGTACAGTGGTGGTGGAATCGGCCCGATCGGACACTCCTATCTGCCACTTTGACCTTTTTATTCCGTCAAATTTGGACCCATTTACACCAAGTCCAGAACCGTTGGTGCTATCGACATGGGGTCTTCACCAGCGCGTGCGGAGCGGCAGAAAATCCCCACGTAGACACCACTTTCATCCCTCTACGACACTTACTTTCCCAGTTATTCCATTTTATTCCGTCAAGCTCTGGCTAAATCCCCTTAACCTAACCAACCCTAATCATACCTGCATTTGTCCACTGGAGGGAGACAAAAACACCAAGCTCTGAGATTCAAATTTTGAACTGCAGACCTCACAGTGTCTGTGTGTGTGTGTGTGTGTGTGCGCTTTGGTGTGTTTGCTTTGGTGTGTGTGTGTGTGTGTGTGTGTGTGTGTGTGTGACAGAGAGAGAGAGTGACACTTGCTGTGTATTTAAGAAACAAACGCTCAAAGAAACCAAACAGAATGACACAGGCAGAAAGACACTGTTTTATTTTGGTAACCAATGATGCATTTCTTCTCCGCTTGTACAGTGCACCCTGAAGCCGTGTGTGGACCAGGAGATCAGCAGAACAGGAACCACAGAGCGTCAGCGGCAGACATCCAAGCTGCACAGGGCACACGCAGCACCAGGCAGAATTAATGACGTCCCTGATCCACAGCTCAAGCCCAGCCACCCGCTGCCTCCTCGCCGCCTCCTCCCGGGACCTTCAAGGACCACCCACCAGCCACTGGTACACATTCCAATCTTACACAATGGCCCCAGCATCACAGGGCATCTCCTGACATTAAAATCTATCCTGATTTCTGTTGTTTTTCCCTCATCTCTGAGCCGCTGAGTGTGAGTGTGAGTGTGTGTGTGTGTGTGTGTGTGTGTGTGTGTGTGTGTGTGTGTGTCTCTCTCTCTTTTACACAAAAAACACATGTCAGTTGTTAAGGAAAATGTTATAAAACACTTCTTCAGTAAAGACTCAGAGAAGAGAAACACACAGAACTTCTTGCTAGCAAGGGCAGCCTCCACTCTAAGAGACTCCAGTGAGAGAACTGCCCCGGTCTTTATTTTATACTCCATTGAGCGTGTGTGTGTGTGTGTGTGTGTGTGTGTGTGTGTGTGTGTGTGTCCCTTTTACACAAAAAATACATGTGAGTGCACTTGCAACAACTTTTAATATGCAATGTACAGGACTTGCTTGCTAGGCGCCATCCTGTGGACCAAACATGCAATTGAAAGATGTTATTTTCGCCGGTATAACACCTTCTGACACTTTGTACCGCATTGAGCCAGCAGAGGGAGCACCTCTTGTTCAATCCCAGTGGCACAGCAGCTGCTCTGCTTCTGTGTGTGTGTGTGTGTGTGTGTGTGTGTGTGTGTGTGTGTGTGTGTGTGTGTGACAGAGAGACAGACAGAGAGAGAGAGAGAGAGACACTTGCTGTGTATTTAAAAAACAAGCGCTCAAACAAACCAAAGAGAACGACAGAGGCAGAAAGACACTGTTTTTTTTGTGGTAACCCATGAGGTCTTGCTATCGAATTGTACAGTGCATCCTGAAGCAAGGCCGAGCAGATGACATAGTGCTCCACAGGCCTGCTTCTGGTGCCTGCTCCTGTACCAACCTGCTGCAGAGGCTTCTGTGAAGGGAAACTGCTACATGTTATGTCACCAATCCCTGCCATGCTGCGTGTCTAACGACCCGGCAGGGCCTGCTGAGTACAGTGGTGGTGGACCCAGGCCCTCTGCACCTTCCTTTCTCCGACTGGGACCCTTTTGTCCCATCCTTTTTGGTCCGATTCGCCATATCTCCAGAACCGAAGAAGCCATCGGCGTGGCTTCTTCGCCACAGCGTCCGGCACCCACCAAAACCCCCACCTAGACACCAACATCAGCCCTCTACACCTCTTACTTTTTCAGTTATTCCACTTTTGTCCCATCCTCTCCTGGCTTTTTCCCCATAACCTATCATTTAAGCCTCATCATACCTGCCATGGGCCACTGGAGGGAGACAAATCACCATGCACTAAAATTCAAATTTTGCACTGCAAACCTCACAGTGTCTGTGTCTGTGTGTGTGTGTGTGTGTGTGTGTGTGTGTGTGTGTGTGTGTGTGTGTGTGTGTGTGTGTGTGTGTGTGTGTGTGTGTGTGTGTGCGCGCTTTGGTGTGTGTGCTTTGGTGTGTGTGTGTGTGTGTGTGTGTGACAGAGAGAGAGAGAGAGAGAGTGACACTTGCTGTGTATTTAAGAAACAAACGCTCAAAGAAACCAAACAGAATGACACAGGCAGAAAGACACTGTTTTATTTTGGTAACCAATGATGCATTTCTTCTCCGCTTGTACAGTGCACCCTGAAGCCGTGTGTGGACCAGGAGATCAGCAGAACAGGAACCACAGAGCGTCAGCGGCAGACATCCAAGCTGCACAGGGCACACGCAGCACCAGGCAGAATTAATGACGTCCCTGATCCACAGCTCAAGCCCAGCCACCCGCTGCCTCCTCGCCGCCTCCTCCCGGGACCTTCAAGGACCACCCACCAGCCACTGGTACACATTCCAATCTTACACAATGGCCCCAGCATCACAGGGCATCTCCTGACATTAAAATCTATCCTGATTTCTGTTGTTTTTCCCTCATCTCTGAGCCGCTGAGTGTGAGTGTGAGTGTGTGTGTGTGTGTGTGTGTGTGTGTGTGTGTGTGTGTCTCTCTCTCTTTTACACAAAAAACACATGTCAGTTGTTAAGGAAAATGTTATAAAACACTTCTTCAGTAAAGACTCAGAGAAGAGAAACACACAGAACTTCTTGCTAGCAAGGGCAGCCTCCACTCTAAGAGACTCCAGTGAGAGAACTGCCCCGGTCTTTATTTTATACTCCATTGAGCGTGTGTGTGTGCGTGTGTGTGTGTGTGTGTGTGTGTTGACAGAGAGACAGAGAGAGAGAGAGAGAGAGAGGGAGAGATACAAAGGAATGTAATTCAAATTTTGCACTTCAGACCTTACAGTGTGTGTGTGTGTGTGTGTGTGTGTGTGTGTGTGTGTGTGTGTGTGTGTGTGTGTGTGTGTGTGTGTTGACAGAGAGAGAGAGAGACAGAGAGAGAGAGAGAGAGAGAGAGAGAGGGAGAGATACAAAGGAATGTAATTCAAATTTTGCACTTCAGACCTTACAGTGTGTGTGTGTGTGTGTGTGTGTGTGTGTGTGTGTGTGTCTGTCTTTTACACAAAAAATGCACTTGCAACAACTTTAATATGGAATGTACTGGACTTCCCGGCTAGGCGCCCTCCTGTGGATGACAGGTGCAATTGATTGTCAAAAGCAGATATCTAACAGCTTCTGACACTTTGTACCGCATTGAGCCAGCAGAGGGAGCCCCCCTGGTTCAATCCCAGTTGCACAGCAGTTGTGACCAGCTTCTGTCTGTGTGCTTTGGTGTGTGTGAGTGTGTGTGTGTGTGTGTGTGTTGACAGAGAGAGAGAGAGAGAGAGAGAGAGAGAGGGAGAGATACAAAGGAATGTAATTCAAATTTTGCACTTCAGACCTTACTGTGTGTGTGTGTGTGTGTGTGTGTGTGTGTGTGTGTGTGTGTGTGTTGACAGAGAGAGAGAGAGAGAGAGAGAGAGAGAGGGAGAGATACAAAGGAATGTAATTCAAATTTTGCACTTCAGACCTTACTGTGTGTGTGTGTGTGTGTGTGACAGACAGACAGACAGAGAGGGAGATTCAAAGCATCAGGACCAGGAGATGACACAGTGCTCCAAAGGCCTGGTTCTGCTGCCTCCTCCTCCACCCACCTGCTGCAGACGCTTCTGTGAAGGGAAACTGCTACATGTTATGTCACCGATCCCTGCCATGCTGCGTGTCTAACGACCCGGCAGGGCCTGCTGAGTACAGTGGTGGTGGAATCGGCCCGATCGGACACTCCTATCTGCCACTTTGACCTTTTTATTCCGTCAAATTTGGACCCATTTACACCAAGTCCAGAACCGTTGGTGCTATCGACATGGGGTCTTCACCAGCGCGTGCGGAGCGGCAGAAAATCCCCACGTAGACACCACTTTCATCCCTCTACGACACTTACTTTCCCAGTTATTCCATTTTATTCCGTCAAGCTCTGGCTAAATCCCCTTAACCTAACCAACCCTAATCATACCTGCATTTGTCCACTGGAGGGAGACAAAAACACCAAGCTCTGAGATTCAAATTTTGAACTGCAGACCTCACAGTGTCTGTGTGTGTGTGTGTGTGTGTGCGCTTTGGTGTGTTTGCTTTGGTGTGTGTGTGTGTGTGTGTGTGTGTGTGTGTGTGACAGAGAGAGAGAGTGACACTTGCTGTGTATTTAAGAAACAAACGCTCAAAGAAACCAAACAGAATGACACAGGCAGAAAGACACTGTTTTATTTTGGTAACCAATGATGCATTTCTTCTCCGCTTGTACAGTGCACCCTGAAGCCGTGTGTGGACCAGGAGATCAGCAGAACAGGAACCACAGAGCGTCAGCGGCAGACATCCAAGCTGCACAGGGCACACGCAGCACCAGGCAGAATTAATGACGTCCCTGATCCACAGCTCAAGCCCAGCCACCCGCTGCCTCCTCGCCGCCTCCTCCCGGGACCTTCAAGGACCACCCACCAGCCACTGGTACACATTCCAATCTTACACAATGGCCCCAGCATCACAGGGCATCTCCTGACATTAAAATCTATCCTGATTTCTGTTGTTTTTCCCTCATCTCTGAGCCGCTGAGTGTGAGTGTGAGTGTGTGTGTGTGTGTGTGTGTGTGTGTGTGTGTGTGTGTGTGTCTCTCTCTCTTTTACACAAAAAACACATGTCAGTTGTTAAGGAAAATGTTATAAAACACTTCTTCAGTAAAGACTCAGAGAAGAGAAACACACAGAACTTCTTGCTAGCAAGGGCAGCCTCCACTCTAAGAGACTCCAGTGAGAGAACTGCCCCGGTCTTTATTTTATACTCCATTGAGCGTGTGTGTGTGTGTGTGTGTGTGTGTGTGTGTGTGTGTGTGTGTCCCTTTTACACAAAAAATACATGTGAGTGCACTTGCAACAACTTTTAATATGCAATGTACAGGACTTGCTTGCTAGGCGCCATCCTGTGGACCAAACATGCAATTGAAAGATGTTATTTTCGCCGGTATAACACCTTCTGACACTTTGTACCGCATTGAGCCAGCAGAGGGAGCACCTCTTGTTCAATCCCAGTGGCACAGCAGCTGCTCTGCTTCTGTGTGTGTGTGTGTGTGTGTGTGTGTGTGTGTGTGTGTGTGTGTGTGTGACAGAGAGACAGACAGAGAGAGAGAGAGAGAGACACTTGCTGTGTATTTAAAAAACAAGCGCTCAAACAAACCAAAGAGAACGACAGAGGCAGAAAGACACTGTTTTTTTTGTGGTAACCCATGAGGTCTTGCTATCGAATTGTACAGTGCATCCTGAAGCAAGGCCGAGCAGATGACATAGTGCTCCACAGGCCTGCTTCTGGTGCCTGCTCCTGTACCAACCTGCTGCAGAGGCTTCTGTGAAGGGAAACTGCTACATGTTATGTCACCAATCCCTGCCATGCTGCGTGTCTAACGACCCGGCAGGGCCTGCTGAGTACAGTGGTGGTGGACCCAGGCCCTCTGCACCTTCCTTTCTCCGACTGGGACCCTTTTGTCCCATCCTTTTTGGTCCGATTCGCCATATCTCCAGAACCGAAGAAGCCATCGGCGTGGCTTCTTCGCCACAGCGTCCGGCACCCACCAAAACCCCCACCTAGACACCAACATCAGCCCTCTACACCTCTTACTTTTTCAGTTATTCCACTTTTGTCCCATCCTCTCCTGGCTTTTTCCCCATAACCTATCATTTAAGCCTCATCATACCTGCCATGGGCCACTGGAGGGAGACAAATCACCATGCACTAAAATTCAAATTTTGCACTGCAAACCTCACAGTGTCTGTGTCTGTGTGTGTGTGTGTGTGTGTGTGTGTGTGTGTGTGTGTGTGTGTGTGTGTGTGTGTGTGTGTGTGTGTGTGTGTGTGTGTGTGCGCGCTTTGGTGTGTGTGCTTTGGTGTGTGTGTGTGTGTGTGTGTGTGACAGAGAGAGAGAGAGAGAGAGTGACACTTGCTGTGTATTTAAGAAACAAACGCTCAAAGAAACCAAACAGAATGACACAGGCAGAAAGACACTGTTTTATTTTGGTAACCAATGATGCATTTCTTCTCCGCTTGTACAGTGCACCCTGAAGCCGTGTGTGGACCAGGAGATCAGCAGAACAGGAACCACAGAGCGTCAGCGGCAGACATCCAAGCTGCACAGGGCACACGCAGCACCAGGCAGAATTAATGACGTCCCTGATCCACAGCTCAAGCCCAGCCACCCGCTGCCTCCTCGCCGCCTCCTCCCGGGACCTTCAAGGACCACCCACCAGCCACTGGTACACATTCCAATCTTACACAATGGCCCCAGCATCACAGGGCATCTCCTGACATTAAAATCTATCCTGATTTCTGTTGTTTTTCCCTCATCTCTGAGCCGCTGAGTGTGAGTGTGTGTGTGTGTGTGTGTGTGTGTGTGTGTGTGTGTGTGTGTGTCTCTTGTCTCTCTCTCTTTTACACAAAAAACACATGTCAGTTGTTAAGGAAAATGTTATAAAACACTTCTTCAGTAAAGACTCAGAGAAGAGAAACACACAGAACTTCTTGCTAGCAAGGGCAGCCTCCACTCTAAGAGACTCCAGTGAGAGAACTGCCCCGGTCTTTATTTTATACTCCATTGAGCGTGTGTGTGTGCGTGTGTGTGTGTGTGTGTGTGTGTTGACAGAGAGACAGAGAGAGAGAGAGAGAGAGAGGGAGAGATACAAAGGAATGTAATTCAAATTTTGCACTTCAGACCTTACAGTGTGTGTGTGTGTGTGTGTGTGTGTGTGTGTGTGTGTGTGTGTGTGTGTGTGTGTGTGTGTGTGTTGACAGAGAGAGAGAGAGACAGAGAGAGAGAGAGAGAGAGAGAGAGAGGGAGAGATACAAAGGAATGTAATTCAAATTTTGCACTTCAGACCTTACAGTGTGTGTGTGTGTGTGTGTGTGTGTGTGTGTGTGTGTGTCTGTCTTTTACACAAAAAATGCACTTGCAACAACTTTAATATGGAATGTACTGGACTTCCCGGCTAGGCGCCCTCCTGTGGATGACAGGTGCAATTGATTGTCAAAAGCAGATATCTAACAGCTTCTGACACTTTGTACCGCATTGAGCCAGCAGAGGGAGCCCCCCTGGTTCAATCCCAGTTGCACAGCAGTTGTGACCAGCTTCTGTCTGTGTGCTTTGGTGTGTGTGAGTGTGTGTGTGTGTGTGTTGACAGAGAGAGAGAGAGAGAGAGAGAGAGAGAGGGAGAGATACAAAGGAATGTAATTCAAATTTTGCACTTCAGACCTTACTGTGTGTGTGTGTGTGTGTGTGTGTGTGTGTGTGTGTGTGTGTGTGTTGACAGAGAGAGAGAGAGAGAGAGAGAGAGAGAGGGAGAGATACAAAGGAATGTAATTCAAATTTTGCACTTCAGACCTTACTGTGTGTGTGTGTGTGTGTGTGACAGACAGACAGACAGAGAGGGAGATTCAAAGCATCAGGACCAGGAGATGACACAGTGCTCCAAAGGCCTGGTTCTGCTGCCTCCTCCTCCACCCACCTGCTGCAGACGCTTCTGTGAAGGGAAACTGCTACATGTTATGTCACCGATCCCTGCCATGCTGCGTGTCTAACGACCCGGCAGGGCCTGCTGAGTACAGTGGTGGTGGAATCGGCCCGATCGGACACTCCTATCTGCCACTTTGACCTTTTTATTCCGTCAAATTTGGACCCATTTACACCAAGTCCAGAACCGTTGGTGCTATCGACATGGGGTCTTCACCAGCGCGTGCGGAGCGGCAGAAAATCCCCACGTAGACACCACTTTCATCCCTCTACGACACTTACTTTCCCAGTTATTCCATTTTATTCCGTCAAGCTCTGGCTAAATCCCCTTAACCTAACCAACCCTAATCATACCTGCATTTGTCCACTGGAGGGAGACAAAAACACCAAGCTCTGAGATTCAAATTTTGAACTGCAGACCTCACAGTGTCTGTGTGTGTGTGTGTGTGTGTGTGTGCGCTTTGGTGTGTTTGCTTTGGTGTGTGTGTGTGTGTGTGTGTGTGTGTGTGTGTGTGTGACAGAGAGAGAGAGTGACACTTGCTGTGTATTTAAGAAACAAACGCTCAAAGAAACCAAACAGAATGACACAGGCAGAAAGACACTGTTTTATTTTGGTAACCAATGATGCATTTCTTCTCCGCTTGTACAGTGCACCCTGAAGCCGTGTGTGGACCAGGAGATCAGCAGAACAGGAACCACAGAGCGTCAGCGGCAGACATCCAAGCTGCACAGGGCACACGCAGCACCAGGCAGAATTAATGACGTCCCTGATCCACAGCTCAAGCCCAGCCACCCGCTGCCTCCTCGCCGCCTCCTCCCGGGACCTTCAAGGACCACCCACCAGCCACTGGTACACATTCCAATCTTACACAATGGCCCCAGCATCACAGGGCATCTCCTGACATTAAAATCTATCCTGATTTCTGTTGTTTTTCCCTCATCTCTGAGCCGCTGAGTGTGAGTGTGAGTGTGTGTGTGTGTGTGTGTGTGTGTGTGTGTGTGTGTGTCTCTCTCTCTTTTACACAAAAAACACATGTCAGTTGTTAAGGAAAATGTTATAAAACACTTCTTCAGTAAAGACTCAGAGAAGAGAAACACACAGAACTTCTTGCTAGCAAGGGCAGCCTCCACTCTAAGAGACTCCAGTGAGAGAACTGCCCCGGTCTTTATTTTATACTCCATTGAGCGTGTGTGTGTGCGTGTGTGTGTGTGTGTTGACAGAGAGACAGAGAGAGAGAGAGAGAGAGAGGGAGAGATACAAAGGAATGTAATTCAAATTTTGCACTTCAGACCTTACAGTGTGTGTGTGTGTGTGTGTGTGTGTGTGTGTGTGTGTGTGTGTGTGTGTGTGTGTGTGTGTGTGTGTGTGTGTGTTGACAGAGAGAGAGAGAGACAGAGAGAGAGAGAGAGAGAGGGAGAGATACAAAGGAATGTAATTCAAATTTTGCACTTCAGACCTTACAGTGTGTGTGTGTGTGTGTGTGTGTGTGTGTGTGTGTGTGTGTCTGTCTTTTACACAAAAAATGCACTTGCAACAACTTTAATATGGAATGTACTGGACTTCCCGGCTAGGCGCCCTCCTGTGGATGACAGGTGCAATTGATTGTCAAAAGCAGATATCTAACAGCTTCTGACACTTTGTACCGCATTGAGCCAGCAGAGGGAGCCCCCCTGGTTCAATCCCAGTTGCACAGCAGTTGTGACCAGCTTCTGTCTGTGTGCTTTGGTGTGTGTGAGTGTGTGTGTGTGTGTGTGTGTTGACAGAGAGAGAGAGAGAGAGAGAGAGAGAGAGGGAGAGATACAAAGGAATGTAATTCAAATTTTGCACTTCAGACCTTACTGTGTGTGTGTGTGTGTGTGTGTGTGTGTGTGTGTGTGTGTGTGTGTGTGTTGACAGAGAGAGAGAGAGAGAGAGAGAGAGAGAGGGAGAGATACAAAGGAATGTAATTCAAATTTTGCACTTCAGACCTTACTGTGTGTGTGTGTGTGTGTGTGACAGACAGACAGACAGAGAGGGAGATTCAAAGCATCAGGACCAGGAGATGACACAGTGCTCCAAAGGCCTGGTTCTGCTGCCTCCTCCTCCACCCACCTGCTGCAGACGCTTCTGTGAAGGGAAACTGCTACATGTTATGTCACCGATCCCTGCCATGCTGCGTGTCTAACGACCCGGCAGGGCCTGCTGAGTACAGTGGTGGTGGAATCGGCCCGATCGGACACTCCTATCTGCCACTTTGACCTTTTTATTCCGTCAAATTTGGACCCATTTACACCAAGTCCAGAACCGTTGGTGCTATCGACATGGGGTCTTCACCAGCGCGTGCGGAGCGGCAGAAAATCCCCACGTAGACACCACTTTCATCCCTCTACGACACTTACTTTCCCAGTTATTCCATTTTATTCCGTCAAGCTCTGGCTAAATCCCCTTAACCTAACCAACCCTAATCATACCTGCATTTGTCCACTGGAGGGAGACAAAAACACCAAGCTCTGAGATTCAAATTTTGAACTGCAGACCTCACAGTGTCTGTGTGTGTGTGTGTGTGTGTGCGCTTTGGTGTGTTTGCTTTGGTGTGTGTGTGTGTGTGTGTGTGTGTGTGTGTGTGTGTGTGTGTGACAGAGAGAGAGAGTGACACTTGCTGTGTATTTAAGAAACAAACGCTCAAAGAAACCAAACAGAATGACACAGGCAGAAAGACACTGTTTTATTTTGGTAACCAATGATGCATTTCTTCTCCGCTTGTACAGTGCACCCTGAAGCCGTGTGTGGACCAGGAGATCAGCAGAACAGGAACCACAGAGCGTCAGCGGCAGACATCCAAGCTGCACAGGGCACACGCAGCACCAGGCAGAATTAATGACGTCCCTGATCCACAGCTCAAGCCCAGCCACCCGCTGCCTCCTCGCCGCCTCCTCCCGGGACCTTCAAGGACCACCCACCAGCCACTGGTACACATTCCAATCTTACACAATGGCCCCAGCATCACAGGGCATCTCCTGACATTAAAATCTATCCTGATTTCTGTTGTTTTTCCCTCATCTCTGAGCCGCTGAGTGTGAGTGTGAGTGTGTGTGTGTGTGTGTGTGTGTGTGTGTGTGTGTGTGTCTCTCTCTCTTTTACACAAAAAACACATGTCAGTTGTTAAGGAAAATGTTATAAAACACTTCTTCAGTAAAGACTCAGAGAAGAGAAACACACAGAACTTCTTGCTAGCAAGGGCAGCCTCCACTCTAAGAGACTCCAGTGAGAGAACTGCCCCGGTCTTTATTTTATACTCCATTGAGCGTGTGTGTGTGTGTGTGTGTGTGTGTGTGTGTGTGTGTGTGTGTCCCTTTTACACAAAAAATACATGTGAGTGCACTTGCAACAACTTTTAATATGCAATGTACAGGACTTGCTTGCTAGGCGCCATCCTGTGGACCAAACATGCAATTGAAAGATGTTATTTTCGCCGGTATAACACCTTCTGACACTTTGTACCGCATTGAGCCAGCAGAGGGAGCACCTCTTGTTCAATCCCAGTGGCACAGCAGCTGCTCTGCTTCTGTGTGTGTGTGTGTGTGTGTGTGTGTGTGTGTGTGTGTGTGTGTGTGTGTGTGACAGAGAGACAGACAGAGAGAGAGAGAGAGAGACACTTGCTGTGTATTTAAAAAACAAGCGCTCAAACAAACCAAAGAGAACGACAGAGGCAGAAAGACACTGTTTTTTTTGTGGTAACCCATGAGGTCTTGCTATCGAATTGTACAGTGCATCCTGAAGCAAGGCCGAGCAGATGACATAGTGCTCCACAGGCCTGCTTCTGGTGCCTGCTCCTGTACCAACCTGCTGCAGAGGCTTCTGTGAAGGGAAACTGCTACATGTTATGTCACCAATCCCTGCCATGCTGCGTGTCTAACGACCCGGCAGGGCCTGCTGAGTACAGTGGTGGTGGACCCAGGCCCTCTGCACCTTCCTTTCTCCGACTGGGACCCTTTTGTCCCATCCTTTTTGGTCCGATTCGCCATATCTCCAGAACCGAAGAAGCCATCGGCGTGGCTTCTTCGCCACAGCGTCCGGCACCCACCAAAACCCCCACCTAGACACCAACATCAGCCCTCTACACCTCTTACTTTTTCAGTTATTCCACTTTTGTCCCATCCTCTCCTGGCTTTTTCCCCATAACCTATCATTTAAGCCTCATCATACCTGCCATGGGCCACTGGAGGGAGACAAATCACCATGCACTAAAATTCAAATTTTGCACTGCAAACCTCACAGTGTCTGTGTCTGTGTGTGTGTGTGTGTGTGTGTGTGTGTGTGTGTGTGTGTGTGTGTGTGTGTGTGTGTGTGTGTGTGTGTGTGTGTGTGTGTGTGCGCGCTTTGGTGTGTGTGCTTTGGTGTGTGTGTGTGTGTGTGTGTGTGACAGAGAGAGAGAGAGAGAGAGTGACACTTGCTGTGTATTTAAGAAACAAACGCTCAAAGAAACCAAACAGAATGACACAGGCAGAAAGACACTGTTTTATTTTGGTAACCAATGATGCATTTCTTCTCCGCTTGTACAGTGCACCCTGAAGCCGTGTGTGGACCAGGAGATCAGCAGAACAGGAACCACAGAGCGTCAGCGGCAGACATCCAAGCTGCACAGGGCACACGCAGCACCAGGCAGAATTAATGACGTCCCTGATCCACAGCTCAAGCCCAGCCACCCGCTGCCTCCTCGCCGCCTCCTCCCGGGACCTTCAAGGACCACCCACCAGCCACTGGTACACATTCCAATCTTACACAATGGCCCCAGCATCACAGGGCATCTCCTGACATTAAAATCTATCCTGATTTCTGTTGTTTTTCCCTCATCTCTGAGCCGCTGAGTGTGAGTGTGAGTGTGTGTGTGTGTGTGTGTGTGTGTGTGTGTGTGTGTGTGTGTCTCTCTCTCTTTTACACAAAAAACACATGTCAGTTGTTAAGGAAAATGTTATAAAACACTTCTTCAGTAAAGACTCAGAGAAGAGAAACACACAGAACTTCTTGCTAGCAAGGGCAGCCTCCACTCTAAGAGACTCCAGTGAGAGAACTGCCCCGGTCTTTATTTTATACTCCATTGAGCGTGTGTGTGTGCGTGTGTGTGTGTGTGTGTGTGTGTTGACAGAGAGACAGAGAGAGAGAGAGAGAGAGAGGGAGAGATACAAAGGAATGTAATTCAAATTTTGCACTTCAGACCTTACAGTGTGTGTGTGTGTGTGTGTGTGTGTGTGTGTGTGTGTGTGTGTGTGTGTGTTGACAGAGAGAGAGAGAGACAGAGAGAGAGAGAGAGAGAGAGAGAGAGGGAGAGATACAAAGGAATGTAATTCAAATTTTGCACTTCAGACCTTACAGTGTGTGTGTGTGTGTGTGTGTGTGTGTGTGTGTGTGTGTCTGTCTTTTACACAAAAAATGCACTTGCAACAACTTTAATATGGAATGTACTGGACTTCCCGGCTAGGCGCCCTCCTGTGGATGACAGGTGCAATTGATTGTCAAAAGCAGATATCTAACAGCTTCTGACACTTTGTACCGCATTGAGCCAGCAGAGGGAGCCCCCCTGGTTCAATCCCAGTTGCACAGCAGTTGTGACCAGCTTCTGTCTGTGTGCTTTGGTGTGTGTGAGTGTGTGTGTGTGTGTGTGTGTTGACAGAGAGAGAGAGAGAGAGAGAGAGAGAGAGGGAGAGATACAAAGGAATGTAATTCAAATTTTGCACTTCAGACCTTACTGTGTGTGTGTGTGTGTGTGTGTGTGTGTGTGTGTGTGTGTGTGTGTGTGTTGACAGAGAGAGAGAGAGAGAGAGAGAGAGAGAGGGAGAGATACAAAGGAATGTAATTCAAATTTTGCACTTCAGACCTTACTGTGTGTGTGTGTGTGTGTGTGACAGACAGACAGACAGAGAGGGAGATTCAAAGCATCAGGACCAGGAGATGACACAGTGCTCCAAAGGCCTGGTTCTGCTGCCTCCTCCTCCACCCACCTGCTGCAGACGCTTCTGTGAAGGGAAACTGCTACATGTTATGTCACCGATCCCTGCCATGCTGCGTGTCTAACGACCCGGCAGGGCCTGCTGAGTACAGTGGTGGTGGAATCGGCCCGATCGGACACTCCTATCTGCCACTTTGACCTTTTTATTCCGTCAAATTTGGACCCATTTACACCAAGTCCAGAACCGTTGGTGCTATCGACATGGGGTCTTCACCAGCGCGTGCGGAGCGGCAGAAAATCCCCACGTAGACACCACTTTCATCCCTCTACGACACTTACTTTCCCAGTTATTCCATTTTATTCCGTCAAGCTCTGGCTAAATCCCCTTAACCTAACCAACCCTAATCATACCTGCATTTGTCCACTGGAGGGAGACAAAAACACCAAGCTCTGAGATTCAAATTTTGAACTGCAGACCTCACAGTGTCTGTGTGTGTGTGTGTGTGTGTGCGCTTTGGTGTGTTTGCTTTGGTGTGTGTGTGTGTGTGTGTGTGTGTGTGTGTGTGACAGAGAGAGAGAGTGACACTTGCTGTGTATTTAAGAAACAAACGCTCAAAGAAACCAAACAGAATGACACAGGCAGAAAGACACTGTTTTATTTTGGTAACCAATGATGCATTTCTTCTCCGCTTGTACAGTGCACCCTGAAGCCGTGTGTGGACCAGGAGATCAGCAGAACAGGAACCACAGAGCGTCAGCGGCAGACATCCAAGCTGCACAGGGCACACGCAGCACCAGGCAGAATTAATGACGTCCCTGATCCACAGCTCAAGCCCAGCCACCCGCTGCCTCCTCGCCGCCTCCTCCCGGGACCTTCAAGGACCACCCACCAGCCACTGGTACACATTCCAATCTTACACAATGGCCCCAGCATCACAGGGCATCTCCTGACATTAAAATCTATCCTGATTTCTGTTGTTTTTCCCTCATCTCTGAGCCGCTGAGTGTGAGTGTGAGTGTGTGTGTGTGTGTGTGTGTGTGTGTGTGTGTGTGTGTGTGTGTCTCTCTCTCTTTTACACAAAAAACACATGTCAGTTGTTAAGGAAAATGTTATAAAACACTTCTTCAGTAAAGACTCAGAGAAGAGAAACACACAGAACTTCTTGCTAGCAAGGGCAGCCTCCACTCTAAGAGACTCCAGTGAGAGAACTGCCCCGGTCTTTATTTTATACTCCATTGAGCGTGTGTGTGTGTGTGTGTGTGTGTGTGTGTGTGTGTGTGTGTGTCCCTTTTACACAAAAAATACATGTGAGTGCACTTGCAACAACTTTTAATATGCAATGTACAGGACTTGCTTGCTAGGCGCCATCCTGTGGACCAAACATGCAATTGAAAGATGTTATTTTCGCCGGTATAACACCTTCTGACACTTTGTACCGCATTGAGCCAGCAGAGGGAGCACCTCTTGTTCAATCCCAGTGGCACAGCAGCTGCTCTGCTTCTGTGTGTGTGTGTGTGTGTGTGTGTGTGTGTGTGTGTGTGTGTGTGTGTGTGTGTGTGACAGAGAGACAGACAGAGAGAGAGAGAGAGAGACACTTGCTGTGTATTTAAAAAACAAGCGCTCAAACAAACCAAAGAGAACGACAGAGGCAGAAAGACACTGTTTTTTTTGTGGTAACCCATGAGGTCTTGCTATCGAATTGTACAGTGCATCCTGAAGCAAGGCCGAGCAGATGACATAGTGCTCCACAGGCCTGCTTCTGGTGCCTGCTCCTGTACCAACCTGCTGCAGAGGCTTCTGTGAAGGGAAACTGCTACATGTTATGTCACCAATCCCTGCCATGCTGCGTGTCTAACGACCCGGCAGGGCCTGCTGAGTACAGTGGTGGTGGACCCAGGCCCTCTGCACCTTCCTTTCTCCGACTGGGACCCTTTTGTCCCATCCTTTTTGGTCCGATTCGCCATATCTCCAGAACCGAAGAAGCCATCGGCGTGGCTTCTTCGCCACAGCGTCCGGCACCCACCAAAACCCCCACCTAGACACCAACATCAGCCCTCTACACCTCTTACTTTTTCAGTTATTCCACTTTTGTCCCATCCTCTCCTGGCTTTTTCCCCATAACCTAACCCTATCATTTAAGCCTCATCATACCTGCCATGGGCCACTGGAGGGAGACAAATCACCATGCACTAAAATTCAAATTTTGCACTGCAAACCTCACAGTGTCTGTGTCTGTGTGTGTGTGTGTGTGTGTGTGTGTGTGTGTGTGTGTGTGTGTGTGTGTGTGTGTGTGTGTGTGTGCGCGCTTTGGTGTGTGTGCTTTGGTGTGTGTGTGTGTGTGTGTGTGTGACAGAGAGAGAGAGAGAGAGAGTGACACTTGCTGTGTATTTAAGAAACAAACGCTCAAAGAAACCAAACAGAATGACACAGGCAGAAAGACACTGTTTTATTTTGGTAACCAATGATGCATTTCTTCTCCGCTTGTACAGTGCACCCTGAAGCCGTGTGTGGACCAGGAGATCAGCAGAACAGGAACCACAGAGCGTCAGCGGCAGACATCCAAGCTGCACAGGGCACACGCAGCACCAGGCAGAATTAATGACGTCCCTGATCCACAGCTCAAGCCCAGCCACCCGCTGCCTCCTCGCCGCCTCCTCCCGGGACCTTCAAGGACCACCCACCAGCCACTGGTACACATTCCAATCTTACACAATGGCCCCAGCATCACAGGGCATCTCCTGACATTAAAATCTATCCTGATTTCTGTTGTTTTTCCCTCATCTCTGAGCCGCTGAGTGTGAGTGTGAGTGTGTGTGTGTGTGTGTGTGTGTGTGTGTGTGTGTGTGTGTGTGTCTCTCTCTCTTTTACACAAAAAACACATGTCAGTTGTTAAGGAAAATGTTATAAAACACTTCTTCAGTAAAGACTCAGAGAAGAGAAACACACAGAACTT
Source organism: Maylandia zebra (assembly GCF_041146795.1). Classification (NCBI taxonomy): domain Eukaryota; kingdom Metazoa; phylum Chordata; class Actinopteri; order Cichliformes; family Cichlidae; genus Maylandia; species Maylandia zebra. Next base: position 31,917,083 of record NC_135185.1, on the reverse strand, counting down.
CTTGCTAGCAAGGGCAGCCTCCACTCTAAGAGACTCCAGTGAGAGAACTGCCCCGGTCTTTATTTTATACTCCATTGAGCGTGTGTGTGTGCGTGTGTGTGTGTGTGTGTGTGTGTTGACAGAGAGACAGAGAGAGAGAGAGAGAGAGAGGGAGAGATACAAAGGAATGTAATTCAAATTTTGCACTTCAGACCTTACAGTGTACCTTACAGTGTGTGTGTGTGTGTGTGTGTGTGTGTGTGTGTGTGTGTGTGTGTGTGTGTGTGTGTGTGTGTGTTGACAGAGAGAGAGAGAGACAGAGAGAGAGAGAGAGAGAGAGAGAGAGGGAGAGATACAAAGGAATGTAATTCAAATTTTGCACTTCAGACCTTACAGTGTGTGTGTGTGTGTGTGTGTGTGTGTGTGTGTGTGTGTCTGTCTTTTACACAAAAAATGCACTTGCAACAACTTTAATATGGAATGTACTGGACTTCCCGGCTAGGCGCCCTCCTGTGGATGACAGGTGCAATTGATTGTCAAAAGCAGATATCTAACAGCTTCTGACACTTTGTACCGCATTGAGCCAGCAGAGGGAGCCCCCCTGGTTCAATCCCAGTTGCACAGCAGTTGTGACCAGCTTCTGTCTGTGTGCTTTGGTGTGTGTGAGTGTGTGTGTGTGTGTGTGTGTTGACAGAGAGAGAGAGAGAGAGAGAGAGAGAGAGGGAGAGATACAAAGGAATGTAATTCAAATTTTGCACTTCAGACCTTACTGTGTGTGTGTGTGTGTGTGTGTGTGTGTGTGTGTGTGTGTGTGTGTGTGTTGACAGAGAGAGAGAGAGAGAGAGAGAGAGAGAGGGAGAGATACAAAGGAATGTAATTCAAATTTTGCACTTCAGACCTTACTGTGTGTGTGTGTGTGTGTGTGACAGACAGACAGACAGAGAGGGAGATTCAAAGCATCAGGACCAGGAGATGACACAGTGCTCCAAAGGCCTGGTTCTGCTGCCTCCTCCTCCACCCACCTGCTGCAGACGCTTCTGTGAAGGGAAACTGCTACATGTTATGTCACCGATCCCTGCCATGCTGCGTGTCTAACGACCCGGCAGGGCCTGCTGAGTACAGTGGTGGTGGAATCGGCCCGATCGGACACTCCTATCTGCCACTTTGACCTTTTTATTCCGTCAAATTTGGACCCATTTACACCAAGTCCAGAACCGTTGGTGCTATCGACATGGGGTCTTCACCAGCGCGTGCGGAGCGGCAGAAAATCCCCACGTAGACACCACTTTCATCCCTCTACGACACTTACTTTCCCAGTTATTCCATTTTATTCCGTCAAGCTCTGGCTAAATCCCCTTAACCTAACCAACCCTAATCATACCTGCATTTGTCCACTGGAGGGAGACAAAAACACCAAGCTCTGAGATTCAAATTTTGAACTGCAGACCTCACAGTGTCTGTGTGTGTGTGTGTGTGTGTGCGCTTTGGTGTGTTTGCTTTGGTGTGTGTGTGTGTGTGTGTGTGTGTGTGTGTGTGACAGAGAGAGAGAGTGACACTTGCTGTGTATTTAAGAAACAAACGCTCAAAGAAACCAAACAGAATGACACAGGCAGAAAGACACTGTTTTATTTTGGTAACCAATGATGCATTTCTTCTCCGCTTGTACAGTGCACCCTGAAGCCGTGTGTGGACCAGGAGATCAGCAGAACAGGAACCACAGAGCGTCAGCGGCAGACATCCAAGCTGCACAGGGCACACGCAGCACCAGGCAGAATTAATGACGTCCCTGATCCACAGCTCAAGCCCAGCCACCCGCTGCCTCCTCGCCGCCTCCTCCCGGGACCTTCAAGGACCACCCACCAGCCACTGGTACACATTCCAATCTTACACAATGGCCCCAGCATCACAGGGCATCTCCTGACATTAAAATCTATCCTGATTTCTGTTGTTTTTCCCTCATCTCTGAGCCGCTGAGTGTGAGTGTGAGTGTGTGTGTGTGTGTGTGTGTGTGTGTGTGTGTGTGTGTGTCTCTCTCTCTTTTACACAAAAAACACATGTCAGTTGTTAAGGAAAATGTTATAAAACACTTCTTCAGTAAAGACTCAGAGAAGAGAAACACACAGAACTTCTTGCTAGCAAGGGCAGCCTCCACTCTAAGAGACTCCAGTGAGAGAACTGCCCCGGTCTTTATTTTATACTCCATTGAGCGTGTGTGTGTGTGTGTGTGTGTGTGTGTGTGTGTGTGTCCCTTTTACACAAAAAATACATGTGAGTGCACTTGCAACAACTTTTAATATGCAATGTACAGGACTTGCTTGCTAGGCGCCATCCTGTGGACCAAACATGCAATTGAAAGATGTTATTTTCGCCGGTATAACACCTTCTGACACTTTGTACCGCATTGAGCCAGCAGAGGGAGCACCTCTTGTTCAATCCCAGTGGCACAGCAGCTGCTCTGCTTCTGTGTGTGTGTGTGTGTGTGTGTGTGTGTGTGTGTGTGTGTGTGTGTGTGACAGAGAGACAGACAGAGAGAGAGAGAGAGAGACACTTGCTGTGTATTTAAAAAACAAGCGCTCAAACAAACCAAAGAGAACGACAGAGGCAGAAAGACACTGTTTTTTTTGTGGTAACCCATGAGGTCTTGCTATCGAATTGTACAGTGCATCCTGAAGCAAGGCCGAGCAGATGACATAGTGCTCCACAGGCCTGCTTCTGGTGCCTGCTCCTGTACCAACCTGCTGCAGAGGCTTCTGTGAAGGGAAACTGCTACATGTTATGTCACCAATCCCTGCCATGCTGCGTGTCTAACGACCCGGCAGGGCCTGCTGAGTACAGTGGTGGTGGACCCAGGCCCTCTGCACCTTCCTTTCTCCGACTGGGACCCTTTTGTCCCATCCTTTTTGGTCCGATTCGCCATATCTCCAGAACCGAAGAAGCCATCGGCGTGGCTTCTTCGCCACAGCGTCCGGCACCCACCAAAACCCCCACCTAGACACCAACATCAGCCCTCTACACCTCTTACTTTTTCAGTTATTCCACTTTTGTCCCATCCTCTCCTGGCTTTTTCCCCATAACCTATCATTTAAGCCTCATCATACCTGCCATGGGCCACTGGAGGGAGACAAATCACCATGCACTAAAATTCAAATTTTGCACTGCAAACCTCACAGTGTCTGTGTCTGTGTGTGTGTGTGTGTGTGTGTGTGTGTGTGTGTGTGTGTGTGTGTGTGTGTGTGTGTGTGTGTGTGTGTGTGTGTGCGCGCTTTGGTGTGTGTGCTTTGGTGTGTGTGTGTGTGTGTGTGTGTGACAGAGAGAGAGAGAGAGAGAGTGACACTTGCTGTGTATTTAAGAAACAAACGCTCAAAGAAACCAAACAGAATGACACAGGCAGAAAGACACTGTTTTATTTTGGTAACCAATGATGCATTTCTTCTCCGCTTGTACAGTGCACCCTGAAGCCGTGTGTGGACCAGGAGATCAGCAGAACAGGAACCACAGAGCGTCAGCGGCAGACATCCAAGCTGCACAGGGCACACGCAGCACCAGGCAGAATTAATGACGTCCCTGATCCACAGCTCAAGCCCAGCCACCCGCTGCCTCCTCGCCGCCTCCTCCCGGGACCTTCAAGGACCACCCACCAGCCACTGGTACACATTCCAATCTTACACAATGGCCCCAGCATCACAGGGCATCTCCTGACATTAAAATCTATCCTGATTTCTGTTGTTTTTCCCTCATCTCTGAGCCGCTGAGTGTGAGTGTGAGTGTGTGTGTGTGTGTGTGTGTGTGTGTGTGTGTGTGTGTGTCTCTCTCTCTTTTACACAAAAAACACATGTCAGTTGTTAAGGAAAATGTTATAAAACACTTCTTCAGTAAAGACTCAGAGAAGAGAAACACACAGAACTTCTTGCTAGCAAGGGCAGCCTCCACTCTAAGAGACTCCAGTGAGAGAACTGCCCCGGTCTTTATTTTATACTCCATTGAGCGTGTGTGTGTGCGTGTGTGTGTGTGTGTGTGTGTGTTGACAGAGAGACAGAGAGAGAGAGAGAGAGAGAGGGAGAGATACAAAGGAATGTAATTCAAATTTTGCACTTCAGACCTTACAGTGTGTGTGTGTGTGTGTGTGTGTGTGTGTGTGTGTGTGTGTGTGTGTGTGTGTGTGTGTTGACAGAGAGAGAGAGAGACAGAGAGAGAGAGAGAGAGAGAGAGAGAGGGAGAGATACAAAGGAATGTAATTCAAATTTTGCACTTCAGACCTTACAGTGTGTGTGTGTGTGTGTGTGTGTGTGTGTGTGTGTGTGTCTGTCTTTTACACAAAAAATGCACTTGCAACAACTTTAATATGGAATGTACTGGACTTCCCGGCTAGGCGCCCTCCTGTGGATGACAGGTGCAATTGATTGTCAAAAGCAGATATCTAACAGCTTCTGACACTTTGTACCGCATTGAGCCAGCAGAGGGAGCCCCCCTGGTTCAATCCCAGTTGCACAGCAGTTGTGACCAGCTTCTGTCTGTGTGCTTTGGTGTGTGTGAGTGTGTGTGTGTGTGTGTGTGTTGACAGAGAGAGAGAGAGAGAGAGAGAGAGAGAGGGAGAGATACAAAGGAATGTAATTCAAATTTTGCACTTCAGACCTTACTGTGTGTGTGTGTGTGTGTGTGTGTGTGTGTGTGTGTGTGTGTGTGTTGACAGAGAGAGAGAGAGAGAGAGAGAGAGAGAGGGAGAGATACAAAGGAATGTAATTCAAATTTTGCACTTCAGACCTTACTGTGTGTGTGTGTGTGTGTGTGACAGACAGACAGACAGAGAGGGAGATTCAAAGCATCAGGACCAGGAGATGACACAGTGCTCCAAAGGCCTGGTTCTGCTGCCTCCTCCTCCACCCACCTGCTGCAGACGCTTCTGTGAAGGGAAACTGCTACATGTTATGTCACCGATCCCTGCCATGCTGCGTGTCTAACGACCCGGCAGGGCCTGCTGAGTACAGTGGTGGTGGAATCGGCCCGATCGGACACTCCTATCTGCCACTTTGACCTTTTTATTCCGTCAAATTTGGACCCATTTACACCAAGTCCAGAACCGTTGGTGCTATCGACATGGGGTCTTCACCAGCGCGTGCGGAGCGGCAGAAAATCCCCACGTAGACACCACTTTCATCCCTCTACGACACTTACTTTCCCAGTTATTCCATTTTATTCCGTCAAGCTCTGGCTAAATCCCCTTAACCTAACCAACCCTAATCATACCTGCATTTGTCCACTGGAGGGAGACAAAAACACCAAGCTCTGAGATTCAAATTTTGAACTGCAGACCTCACAGTGTCTGTGTGTGTGTGTGTGTGTGTGTGTGCGCTTTGGTGTGTTTGCTTTGGTGTGTGTGTGTGTGTGTGTGTGTGTGTGTGTGTGTGTGACAGAGAGAGAGAGTGACACTTGCTGTGTATTTAAGAAACAAACGCTCAAAGAAACCAAACAGAATGACACAGGCAGAAAGACACTGTTTTATTTTGGTAACCAATGATGCATTTCTTCTCCGCTTGTACAGTGCACCCTGAAGCCGTGTGTGGACCAGGAGATCAGCAGAACAGGAACCACAGAGCGTCAGCGGCAGACATCCAAGCTGCACAGGGCACACGCAGCACCAGGCAGAATTAATGACGTCCCTGATCCACAGCTCAAGCCCAGCCACCCGCTGCCTCCTCGCCGCCTCCTCCCGGGACCTTCAAGGACCACCCACCAGCCACTGGTACACATTCCAATCTTACACAATGGCCCCAGCATCACAGGGCATCTCCTGACATTAAAATCTATCCTGATTTCTGTTGTTTTTCCCTCATCTCTGAGCCGCTGAGTGTGAGTGTGAGTGTGTGTGTGTGTGTGTGTGTGTGTGTGTGTGTGTGTGTCTCTCTCTCTTTTACACAAAAAACACATGTCAGTTGTTAAGGAAAATGTTATAAAACACTTCTTCAGTAAAGACTCAGAGAAGAGAAACACACAGAACTTCTTGCTAGCAAGGGCAGCCTCCACTCTAAGAGACTCCAGTGAGAGAACTGCCCCGGTCTTTATTTTATACTCCATTGAGCGTGTGTGTGTGCGTGTGTGTGTGTGTGTTGACAGAGAGACAGAGAGAGAGAGAGAGAGAGAGGGAGAGATACAAAGGAATGTAATTCAAATTTTGCACTTCAGACCTTACAGTGTGTGTGTGTGTGTGTGTGTGTGTGTGTGTGTGTGTGTGTGTGTGTGTGTGTGTGTGTGTGTGTGTGTGTGTGTTGACAGAGAGAGAGAGAGACAGAGAGAGAGAGAGAGAGAGGGAGAGATACAAAGGAATGTAATTCAAATTTTGCACTTCAGACCTTACAGTGTGTGTGTGTGTGTGTGTGTGTGTGTGTGTGTGTGTGTGTCTGTCTTTTACACAAAAAATGCACTTGCAACAACTTTAATATGGAATGTACTGGACTTCCCGGCTAGGCGCCCTCCTGTGGATGACAGGTGCAATTGATTGTCAAAAGCAGATATCTAACAGCTTCTGACACTTTGTACCGCATTGAGCCAGCAGAGGGAGCCCCCCTGGTTCAATCCCAGTTGCACAGCAGTTGTGACCAGCTTCTGTCTGTGTGCTTTGGTGTGTGTGAGTGTGTGTGTGTGTGTGTGTGTTGACAGAGAGAGAGAGAGAGAGAGAGAGAGAGAGGGAGAGATACAAAGGAATGTAATTCAAATTTTGCACTTCAGACCTTACTGTGTGTGTGTGTGTGTGTGTGTGTGTGTGTGTGTGTGTGTGTGTGTGTGTTGACAGAGAGAGAGAGAGAGAGAGAGAGAGAGAGGGAGAGATACAAAGGAATGTAATTCAAATTTTGCACTTCAGACCTTACTGTGTGTGTGTGTGTGTGTGTGACAGACAGACAGACAGAGAGGGAGATTCAAAGCATCAGGACCAGGAGATGACACAGTGCTCCAAAGGCCTGGTTCTGCTGCCTCCTCCTCCACCCACCTGCTGCAGACGCTTCTGTGAAGGGAAACTGCTACATGTTATGTCACCGATCCCTGCCATGCTGCGTGTCTAACGACCCGGCAGGGCCTGCTGAGTACAGTGGTGGTGGAATCGGCCCGATCGGACACTCCTATCTGCCACTTTGACCTTTTTATTCCGTCAAATTTGGACCCATTTACACCAAGTCCAGAACCGTTGGTGCTATCGACATGGGGTCTTCACCAGCGCGTGCGGAGCGGCAGAAAATCCCCACGTAGACACCACTTTCATCCCTCTACGACACTTACTTTCCCAGTTATTCCATTTTATTCCGTCAAGCTCTGGCTAAATCCCCTTAACCTAACCAACCCTAATCATACCTGCATTTGTCCACTGGAGGGAGACAAAAACACCAAGCTCTGAGATTCAAATTTTGAACTGCAGACCTCACAGTGTCTGTGTGTGTGTGTGTGTGTGTGCGCTTTGGTGTGTTTGCTTTGGTGTGTGTGTGTGTGTGTGTGTGTGTGTGTGTGTGTGTGTGTGTGACAGAGAGAGAGAGTGACACTTGCTGTGTATTTAAGAAACAAACGCTCAAAGAAACCAAACAGAATGACACAGGCAGAAAGACACTGTTTTATTTTGGTAACCAATGATGCATTTCTTCTCCGCTTGTACAGTGCACCCTGAAGCCGTGTGTGGACCAGGAGATCAGCAGAACAGGAACCACAGAGCGTCAGCGGCAGACATCCAAGCTGCACAGGGCACACGCAGCACCAGGCAGAATTAATGACGTCCCTGATCCACAGCTCAAGCCCAGCCACCCGCTGCCTCCTCGCCGCCTCCTCCCGGGACCTTCAAGGACCACCCACCAGCCACTGGTACACATTCCAATCTTACACAATGGCCCCAGCATCACAGGGCATCTCCTGACATTAAAATCTATCCTGATTTCTGTTGTTTTTCCCTCATCTCTGAGCCGCTGAGTGTGAGTGTGAGTGTGTGTGTGTGTGTGTGTGTGTGTGTGTGTGTGTGTGTCTCTCTCTCTTTTACACAAAAAACACATGTCAGTTGTTAAGGAAAATGTTATAAAACACTTCTTCAGTAAAGACTCAGAGAAGAGAAACACACAGAACTTCTTGCTAGCAAGGGCAGCCTCCACTCTAAGAGACTCCAGTGAGAGAACTGCCCCGGTCTTTATTTTATACTCCATTGAGCGTGTGTGTGTGTGTGTGTGTGTGTGTGTGTGTGTGTGTGTGTGTCCCTTTTACACAAAAAATACATGTGAGTGCACTTGCAACAACTTTTAATATGCAATGTACAGGACTTGCTTGCTAGGCGCCATCCTGTGGACCAAACATGCAATTGAAAGATGTTATTTTCGCCGGTATAACACCTTCTGACACTTTGTACCGCATTGAGCCAGCAGAGGGAGCACCTCTTGTTCAATCCCAGTGGCACAGCAGCTGCTCTGCTTCTGTGTGTGTGTGTGTGTGTGTGTGTGTGTGTGTGTGTGTGTGTGTGTGTGTGTGACAGAGAGACAGACAGAGAGAGAGAGAGAGAGACACTTGCTGTGTATTTAAAAAACAAGCGCTCAAACAAACCAAAGAGAACGACAGAGGCAGAAAGACACTGTTTTTTTTGTGGTAACCCATGAGGTCTTGCTATCGAATTGTACAGTGCATCCTGAAGCAAGGCCGAGCAGATGACATAGTGCTCCACAGGCCTGCTTCTGGTGCCTGCTCCTGTACCAACCTGCTGCAGAGGCTTCTGTGAAGGGAAACTGCTACATGTTATGTCACCAATCCCTGCCATGCTGCGTGTCTAACGACCCGGCAGGGCCTGCTGAGTACAGTGGTGGTGGACCCAGGCCCTCTGCACCTTCCTTTCTCCGACTGGGACCCTTTTGTCCCATCCTTTTTGGTCCGATTCGCCATATCTCCAGAACCGAAGAAGCCATCGGCGTGGCTTCTTCGCCACAGCGTCCGGCACCCACCAAAACCCCCACCTAGACACCAACATCAGCCCTCTACACCTCTTACTTTTTCAGTTATTCCACTTTTGTCCCATCCTCTCCTGGCTTTTTCCCCATAACCTATCATTTAAGCCTCATCATACCTGCCATGGGCCACTGGAGGGAGACAAATCACCATGCACTAAAATTCAAATTTTGCACTGCAAACCTCACAGTGTCTGTGTCTGTGTGTGTGTGTGTGTGTGTGTGTGTGTGTGTGTGTGTGTGTGTGTGTGTGTGTGTGTGTGTGTGTGTGTGTGTGTGTGTGTGCGCGCTTTGGTGTGTGTGCTTTGGTGTGTGTGTGTGTGTGTGTGTGTGACAGAGAGAGAGAGAGAGAGAGTGACACTTGCTGTGTATTTAAGAAACAAACGCTCAAAGAAACCAAACAGAATGACACAGGCAGAAAGACACTGTTTTATTTTGGTAACCAATGATGCATTTCTTCTCCGCTTGTACAGTGCACCCTGAAGCCGTGTGTGGACCAGGAGATCAGCAGAACAGGAACCACAGAGCGTCAGCGGCAGACATCCAAGCTGCACAGGGCACACGCAGCACCAGGCAGAATTAATGACGTCCCTGATCCACAGCTCAAGCCCAGCCACCCGCTGCCTCCTCGCCGCCTCCTCCCGGGACCTTCAAGGACCACCCACCAGCCACTGGTACACATTCCAATCTTACACAATGGCCCCAGCATCACAGGGCATCTCCTGACATTAAAATCTATCCTGATTTCTGTTGTTTTTCCCTCATCTCTGAGCCGCTGAGTGTGAGTGTGAGTGTGTGTGTGTGTGTGTGTGTGTGTGTGTGTGTGTGTCTCTCTCTCTTTTACACAAAAAACACATGTCAGTTGTTAAGGAAAATGTTATAAAACACTTCTTCAGTAAAGACTCAGAGAAGAGAAACACACAGAACTTCTTGCTAGCAAGGGCAGCCTCCACTCTAAGAGACTCCAGTGAGAGAACTGCCCCGGTCTTTATTTTATACTCCATTGAGCGTGTGTGTGTGCGTGTGTGTGTGTGTGTGTGTGTGTTGACAGAGAGACAGAGAGAGAGAGAGAGAGAGAGGGAGAGATACAAAGGAATGTAATTCAAATTTTGCACTTCAGACCTTACAGTGTGTGTGTGTGTGTGTGTGTGTGTGTGTGTGTGTGTGTGTGTGTGTGTGTGTGTGTGTGTGTGTGTTGACAGAGAGAGAGAGAGACAGAGAGAGAGAGAGAGAGAGAGAGAGAGGGAGAGATACAAAGGAATGTAATTCAAATTTTGCACTTCAGACCTTACAGTGTGTGTGTGTGTGTGTGTGTGTGTGTGTGTGTGTGTGTCTGTCTTTTACACAAAAAATGCACTTGCAACAACTTTAATATGGAATGTACTGGACTTCCCGGCTAGGCGCCCTCCTGTGGATGACAGGTGCAATTGATTGTCAAAAGCAGATATCTAACAGCTTCTGACACTTTGTACCGCATTGAGCCAGCAGAGGGAGCCCCCCTGGTTCAATCCCAGTTGCACAGCAGTTGTGACCAGCTTCTGTCTGTGTGCTTTGGTGTGTGTGAGTGTGTGTGTGTGTGTGTGTGTTGACAGAGAGAGAGAGAGAGAGAGAGAGAGAGAGGGAGAGATACAAAGGAATGTAATTCAAATTTTGCACTTCAGACCTTACTGTGTGTGTGTGTGTGTGTGTGTGTGTGTGTGTGTGTGTGTGTGTGTGTGTTGACAGAGAGAGAGAGAGAGAGAGAGAGAGAGAGGGAGAGATACAAAGGAATGTAATTCAAATTTTGCACTTCAGACCTTACTGTGTGTGTGTGTGTGTGTGTGACAGACAGACAGACAGAGAGGGAGATTCAAAGCATCAGGACCAGGAGATGACACAGTGCTCCAAAGGCCTGGTTCTGCTGCCTCCTCCTCCACCCACCTGCTGCAGACGCTTCTGTGAAGGGAAACTGCTACATGTTATGTCACCGATCCCTGCCATGCTGCGTGTCTAACGACCCGGCAGGGCCTGCTGAGTACAGTGGTGGTGGAATCGGCCCGATCGGACACTCCTATCTGCCACTTTGACCTTTTTATTCCGTCAAATTTGGACCCATTTACACCAAGTCCAGAACCGTTGGTGCTATCGACATGGGGTCTTCACCAGCGCGTGCGGAGCGGCAGAAAATCCCCACGTAGACACCACTTTCATCCCTCTACGACACTTACTTTCCCAGTTATTCCATTTTATTCCGTCAAGCTCTGGCTAAATCCCCTTAACCTAACCAACCCTAATCATACCTGCATTTGTCCACTGGAGGGAGACAAAAACACCAAGCTCTGAGATTCAAATTTTGAACTGCAGACCTCACAGTGTCTGTGTGTGTGTGTGTGTGTGTGCGCTTTGGTGTGTTTGCTTTGGTGTGTGTGTGTGTGTGTGTGTGTGTGTGTGTGTGACAGAGAGAGAGAGTGACACTTGCTGTGTATTTAAGAAACAAACGCTCAAAGAAACCAAACAGAATGACACAGGCAGAAAGACACTGTTTTATTTTGGTAACCAATGATGCATTTCTTCTCCGCTTGTACAGTGCACCCTGAAGCCGTGTGTGGACCAGGAGATCAGCAGAACAGGAACCACAGAGCGTCAGCGGCAGACATCCAAGCTGCACAGGGCACACGCAGCACCAGGCAGAATTAATGACGTCCCTGATCCACAGCTCAAGCCCAGCCACCCGCTGCCTCCTCGCCGCCTCCTCCCGGGACCTTCAAGGACCACCCACCAGCCACTGGTACACATTCCAATCTTACACAATGGCCCCAGCATCACAGGGCATCTCCTGACATTAAAATCTATCCTGATTTCTGTTGTTTTTCCCTCATCTCTGAGCCGCTGAGTGTGAGTGTGAGTGTGTGTGTGTGTGTGTGTGTGTGTGTGTGTGTGTGTGTGTGTGTCTCTCTCTCTTTTACACAAAAAACACATGTCAGTTGTTAAGGAAAATGTTATAAAACACTTCTTCAGTAAAGACTCAGAGAAGAGAAACACACAGAACTTCTTGCTAGCAAGGGCAGCCTCCACTCTAAGAGACTCCAGTGAGAGAACTGCCCCGGTCTTTATTTTATACTCCATTGAGCGTGTGTGTGTGTGTGTGTGTGTGTGTGTGTGTGTGTGTGTGTGTCCCTTTTACACAAAAAATACATGTGAGTGCACTTGCAACAACTTTTAATATGCAATGTACAGGACTTGCTTGCTAGGCGCCATCCTGTGGACCAAACATGCAATTGAAAGATGTTATTTTCGCCGGTATAACACCTTCTGACACTTTGTACCGCATTGAGCCAGCAGAGGGAGCACCTCTTGTTCAATCCCAGTGGCACAGCAGCTGCTCTGCTTCTGTGTGTGTGTGTGTGTGTGTGTGTGTGTGTGTGTGTGTGTGTGTGTGTGACAGAGAGACAGACAGAGAGAGAGAGAGAGAGACACTTGCTGTGTATTTAAAAAACAAGCGCTCAAACAAACCAAAGAGAACGACAGAGGCAGAAAGACACTGTTTTTTTTGTGGTAACCCATGAGGTCTTGCTATCGAATTGTACAGTGCATCCTGAAGCAAGGCCGAGCAGATGACATAGTGCTCCACAGGCCTGCTTCTGGTGCCTGCTCCTGTACCAACCTGCTGCAGAGGCTTCTGTGAAGGGAAACTGCTACATGTTATGTCACCAATCCCTGCCATGCTGCGTGTCTAACGACCCGGCAGGGCCTGCTGAGTACAGTGGTGGTGGACCCAGGCCCTCTGCACCTTCCTTTCTCCGACTGGGACCCTTTTGTCCCATCCTTTTTGGTCCGATTCGCCATATCTCCAGAACCGAAGAAGCCATCGGCGTGGCTTCTTCGCCACAGCGTCCGGCACCCACCAAAACCCCCACCTAGACACCAACATCAGCCCTCTACACCTCTTACTTTTTCAGTTATTCCACTTTTGTCCCATCCTCTCCTGGCTTTTTCCCCATAACCTATCATTTAAGCCTCATCATACCTGCCATGGGCCACTGGAGGGAGACAAATCACCATGCACTAAAATTCAAATTTTGCACTGCAAACCTCACAGTGTCTGTGTCTGTGTGTGTGTGTGTGTGTGTGTGTGTGTGTGTGTGTGTGTGTGTGTGTGTGTGTGTGTGTGTGTGTGTGTGTGTGTGTGTGTGTGTGTGCGCGCTTTGGTGTGTGTGCTTTGGTGTGTGTGTGTGTGTGTGTGTGTGACAGAGAGAGAGAGAGAGAGAGTGACACTTGCTGTGTATTTAAGAAACAAACGCTCAAAGAAACCAAACAGAATGACACAGGCAGAAAGACACTGTTTTATTTTGGTAACCAATGATGCATTTCTTCTCCGCTTGTACAGTGCACCCTGAAGCCGTGTGTGGACCAGGAGATCAGCAGAACAGGAACCACAGAGCGTCAGCGGCAGACATCCAAGCTGCACAGGGCACACGCAGCACCAGGCAGAATTAATGACGTCCCTGATCCACAGCTCAAGCCCAGCCACCCGCTGCCTCCTCGCCGCCTCCTCCCGGGACCTTCAAGGACCACCCACCAGCCACTGGTACACATTCCAATCTTACACAATGGCCCCAGCATCACAGGGCATCTCCTGACATTAAAATCTATCCTGATTTCTGTTGTTTTTCCCTCATCTCTGAGCCGCTGAGTGTGAGTGTGAGTGTGTGTGTGTGTGTGTGTGTGTGTGTGTGTGTGTGTGTCTCTCTCTCTTTTACACAAAAAACACATGTCAGTTGTTAAGGAAAATGTTATAAAACACTTCTTCAGTAAAGACTCAGAGAAGAGAAACACACAGAACTTCTTGCTAGCAAGGGCAGCCTCCACTCTAAGAGACTCCAGTGAGAGAACTGCCCCGGTCTTTATTTTATACTCCATTGAGCGTGTGTGTGTGCGTGTGTGTGTGTGTGTGTGTGTGTTGACAGAGAGACAGAGAGAGAGAGAGAGAGAGAGGGAGAGATACAAAGGAATGTAATTCAAATTTTGCACTTCAGACCTTACAGTGTGTGTGTGTGTGTGTGTGTGTGTGTGTGTGTGTGTGTGTGTGTGTGTGTGTGTGTGTGTGTTGACAGAGAGAGAGAGAGACAGAGAGAGAGAGAGAGAGAGAGAGAGAGGGAGAGATACAAAGGAATGTAATTCAAATTTTGCACTTCAGACCTTACAGTGTGTGTGTGTGTGTGTGTGTGTGTGTGTGTGTGTGTGTCTGTCTTTTACACAAAAAATGCACTTGCAACAACTTTAATATGGAATGTACTGGACTTCCCGGCTAGGCGCCCTCCTGTGGATGACAGGTGCAATTGATTGTCAAAAGCAGATATCTAACAGCTTCTGACACTTTGTACCGCATTGAGCCAGCAGAGGGAGCCCCCCTGGTTCAATCCCAGTTGCACAGCAGTTGTGACCAGCTTCTGTCTGTGTGCTTTGGTGTGTGTGAGTGTGTGTGTGTGTGTGTGTGTTGACAGAGAGAGAGAGAGAGAGAGAGAGAGAGAGGGAGAGATACAAAGGAATGTAATTCAAATTTTGCACTTCAGACCTTACTGTGTGTGTGTGTGTGTGTGTGTGTGTGTGTGTGTGTGTGTGTGTGTTGACAGAGAGAGAGAGAGAGAGAGAGAGAGAGAGGGAGAGATACAAAGGAATGTAATTCAAATTTTGCACTTCAGACCTTACTGTGTGTGTGTGTGTGTGTGTGACAGACAGACAGACAGAGAGGGAGATTCAAAGCATCAGGACCAGGAGATGACACAGTGCTCCAAAGGCCTGGTTCTGCTGCCTCCTCCTCCACCCACCTGCTGCAGACGCTTCTGTGAAGGGAAACTGCTACATGTTATGTCACCGATCCCTGCCATGCTGCGTGTCTAACGACCCGGCAGGGCCTGCTGAGTACAGTGGTGGTGGAATCGGCCCGATCGGACACTCCTATCTGCCACTTTGACCTTTTTATTCCGTCAAATTTGGACCCATTTACACCAAGTCCAGAACCGTTGGTGCTATCGACATGGGGTCTTCACCAGCGCGTGCGGAGCGGCAGAAAATCCCCACGTAGACACCACTTTCATCCCTCTACGACACTTACTTTCCCAGTTATTCCATTTTATTCCGTCAAGCTCTGGCTAAATCCCCTTAACCTAACCAACCCTAATCATACCTGCATTTGTCCACTGGAGGGAGACAAAAACACCAAGCTCTGAGATTCAAATTTTGAACTGCAGACCTCACAGTGTCTGTGTGTGTGTGTGTGTGTGTGCGCTTTGGTGTGTTTGCTTTGGTGTGTGTGTGTGTGTGTGTGTGTGTGTGTGTGTGACAGAGAGAGAGAGTGACACTTGCTGTGTATTTAAGAAACAAACGCTCAAAGAAACCAAACAGAATGACACAGGCAGAAAGACACTGTTTTATTTTGGTAACCAATGATGCATTTCTTCTCCGCTTGTACAGTGCACCCTGAAGCCGTGTGTGGACCAGGAGATCAGCAGAACAGGAACCACAGAGCGTCAGCGGCAGACATCCAAGCTGCACAGGGCACACGCAGCACCAGGCAGAATTAATGACGTCCCTGATCCACAGCTCAAGCCCAGCCACCCGCTGCCTCCTCGCCGCCTCCTCCCGGGACCTTCAAGGACCACCCACCAGCCACTGGTACACATTCCAATCTTACACAATGGCCCCAGCATCACAGGGCATCTCCTGACATTAAAATCTATCCTGATTTCTGTTGTTTTTCCCTCATCTCTGAGCCGCTGAGTGTGAGTGTGAGTGTGTGTGTGTGTGTGTGTGTGTGTGTGTGTGTGTGTGTGTCTCTCTCTCTTTTACACAAAAAACACATGTCAGTTGTTAAGGAAAATGTTATAAAACACTTCTTCAGTAAAGACTCAGAGAAGAGAAACACACAGAACTTCTTGCTAGCAAGGGCAGCCTCCACTCTAAGAGACTCCAGTGAGAGAACTGCCCCGGTCTTTATTTTATACTCCATTGAGCGTGTGTGTGTGTGTGTGTGTGTGTGTGTGTGTGTGTGTGTGTGTCCCTTTTACACAAAAAATACATGTGAGTGCACTTGCAACAACTTTTAATATGCAATGTACAGGACTTGCTTGCTAGGCGCCATCCTGTGGACCAAACATGCAATTGAAAGATGTTATTTTCGCCGGTATAACACCTTCTGACACTTTGTACCGCATTGAGCCAGCAGAGGGAGCACCTCTTGTTCAATCCCAGTGGCACAGCAGCTGCTCTGCTTCTGTGTGTGTGTGTGTGTGTGTGTGTGTGTGTGTGTGTGTGTGTGTGTGTGTGACAGAGAGACAGACAGAGAGAGAGAGAGAGAGACACTTGCTGTGTATTTAAAAAACAAGCGCTCAAACAAACCAAAGAGAACGACAGAGGCAGAAAGACACTGTTTTTTTTGTGGTAACCCATGAGGTCTTGCTATCGAATTGTACAGTGCATCCTGAAGCAAGGCCGAGCAGATGACATAGTGCTCCACAGGCCTGCTTCTGGTGCCTGCTCCTGTACCAACCTGCTGCAGAGGCTTCTGTGAAGGGAAACTGCTACATGTTATGTCACCAATCCCTGCCATGCTGCGTGTCTAACGACCCGGCAGGGCCTGCTGAGTACAGTGGTGGTGGACCCAGGCCCTCTGCACCTTCCTTTCTCCGACTGGGACCCTTTTGTCCCATCCTTTTTGGTCCGATTCGCCATATCTCCAGAACCGAAGAAGCCATCGGCGTGGCTTCTTCGCCACAGCGTCCGGCACCCACCAAAACCCCCACCTAGACACCAACATCAGCCCTCTACACCTCTTACTTTTTCAGTTATTCCACTTTTGTCCCATCCTCTCCTGGCTTTTTCCCCATAACCTATCATTTAAGCCTCATCATACCTGCCATGGGCCACTGGAGGGAGACAAATCACCATGCACTAAAATTCAAATTTTGCACTGCAAACCTCACAGTGTCTGTGTCTGTGTGTGTGTGTGTGTGTGTGTGTGTGTGTGTGTGTGTGTGTGTGTGTGTGTGTGTGTGTGTGTGTGTGTGTGTGCGCGCTTTGGTGTGTGTGCTTTGGTGTGTGTGTGTGTGTGTGTGTGTGACAGAGAGAGAGAGAGAGAGAGTGACACTTGCTGTGTATTTAAGAAACAAACGCTCAAAGAAACCAAACAGAATGACACAGGCAGAAAGACACTGTTTTATTTTGGTAACCAATGATGCATTTCTTCTCCGCTTGTACAGTGCACCCTGAAGCCGTGTGTGGACCAGGAGATCAGCAGAACAGGAACCACAGAGCGTCAGCGGCAGACATCCAAGCTGCACAGGGCACACGCAGCACCAGGCAGAATTAATGACGTCCCTGATCCACAGCTCAAGCCCAGCCACCCGCTGCCTCCTCGCCGCCTCCTCCCGGGACCTTCAAGGACCACCCACCAGCCACTGGTACACATTCCAATCTTACACAATGGCCCCAGCATCACAGGGCATCTCCTGACATTAAAATCTATCCTGATTTCTGTTGTTTTTCCCTCATCTCTGAGCCGCTGAGTGTGAGTGTGAGTGTGTGTGTGTGTGTGTGTGTGTGTGTGTGTGTGTGTGTGTCTCTCTCTCTTTTACACAAAAAACACATGTCAGTTGTTAAGGAAAATGTTATAAAACACTTCTTCAGTAAAGACTCAGAGAAGAGAAACACACAGAACTTCTTGCTAGCAAGGGCAGCCTCCACTCTAAGAGACTCCAGTGAGAGAACTGCCCCGGTCTTTATTTTATACTCCATTGAGCGTGTGTGTGTGCGTGTGTGTGTGTGTGTGTGTGTGTTGACAGAGAGACAGAGAGAGAGAGAGAGAGAGAGGGAGAGATACAAAGGAATGTAATTCAAATTTTGCACTTCAGACCTTACAGTGTGTGTGTGTGTGTGTGTGTGTGTGTGTGTGTGTGTGTGTGTGTGTGTGTGTGTGTTGACAGAGAGAGAGAGAGACAGAGAGAGAGAGAGAGAGAGAGAGAGAGGGAGAGATACAAAGGAATGTAATTCAAATTTTGCACTTCAGACCTTACAGTGTGTGTGTGTGTGTGTGTGTGTGTGTGTGTGTGTGTGTCTGTCTTTTACACAAAAAATGCACTTGCAACAACTTTAATATGGAATGTACTGGACTTCCCGGCTAGGCGCCCTCCTGTGGATGACAGGTGCAATTGATTGTCAAAAGCAGATATCTAACAGCTTCTGACACTTTGTACCGCATTGAGCCAGCAGAGGGAGCCCCCCTGGTTCAATCCCAGTTGCACAGCAGTTGTGACCAGCTTCTGTCTGTGTGCTTTGGTGTGTGTGAGTGTGTGTGTGTGTGTGTGTGTTGACAGAGAGAGAGAGAGAGAGAGAGAGAGAGAGGGAGAGATACAAAGGAATGTAATTCAAATTTTGCACTTCAGACCTTACTGTGTGTGTGTGTGTGTGTGTGTGTGTGTGTGTGTGTGTGTGTGTGTGTGTTGACAGAGAGAGAGAGAGAGAGAGAGAGAGAGAGGGAGAGATACAAAGGAATGTAATTCAAATTTTGCACTTCAGACCTTACTGTGTGTGTGTGTGTGTGTGTGACAGACAGACAGACAGAGAGGGAGATTCAAAGCATCAGGACCAGGAGATGACACAGTGCTCCAAAGGCCTGGTTCTGCTGCCTCCTCCTCCACCCACCTGCTGCAGACGCTTCTGTGAAGGGAAACTGCTACATGTTATGTCACCGATCCCTGCCATGCTGCGTGTCTAACGACCCGGCAGGGCCTGCTGAGTACAGTGGTGGTGGAATCGGCCCGATCGGACACTCCTATCTGCCACTTTGACCTTTTTATTCCGTCAAATTTGGACCCATTTACACCAAGTCCAGAACCGTTGGTGCTATCGACATGGGGTCTTCACCAGCGCGTGCGGAGCGGCAGAAAATCCCCACGTAGACACCACTTTCATCCCTCTACGACACTTACTTTCCCAGTTATTCCATTTTATTCCGTCAAGCTCTGGCTAAATCCCCTTAACCTAACCAACCCTAATCATACCTGCATTTGTCCACTGGAGGGAGACAAAAACACCAAGCTCTGAGATTCAAATTTTGAACTGCAGACCTCACAGTGTCTGTGTGTGTGTGTGTGTGTGTGTGTGCGCTTTGGTGTGTTTGCTTTGGTGTGTGTGTGTGTGTGTGTGTGTGTGTGTGTGTGTGTGACAGAGAGAGAGAGTGACACTTGCTGTGTATTTAAGAAACAAACGCTCAAAGAAACCAAACAGAATGACACAGGCAGAAAGACACTGTTTTATTTTGGTAACCAATGATGCATTTCTTCTCCGCTTGTACAGTGCACCCTGAAGCCGTGTGTGGACCAGGAGATCAGCAGAACAGGAACCACAGAGCGTCAGCGGCAGACATCCAAGCTGCACAGGGCACACGCAGCACCAGGCAGAATTAATGACGTCCCTGATCCACAGCTCAAGCCCAGCCACCCGCTGCCTCCTCGCCGCCTCCTCCCGGGACCTTCAAGGACCACCCACCAGCCACTGGTACACATTCCAATCTTACACAATGGCCCCAGCATCACAGGGCATCTCCTGACATTAAAATCTATCCTGATTTCTGTTGTTTTTCCCTCATCTCTGAGCCGCTGAGTGTGAGTGTGAGTGTGTGTGTGTGTGTGTGTGTGTGTGTGTGTGTGTGTGTGTCTCTCTCTCTTTTACACAAAAAACACATGTCAGTTGTTAAGGAAAATGTTATAAAACACTTCTTCAGTAAAGACTCAGAGAAGAGAAACACACAGAACTTCTTGCTAGCAAGGGCAGCCTCCACTCTAAGAGACTCCAGTGAGAGAACTGCCCCGGTCTTTATTTTATACTCCATTGAGCGTGTGTGTGTGTGTGTGTGTGTGTGTGTGTGTGTGTGTGTGTGTCCCTTTTACACAAAAAATACATGTGAGTGCACTTGCAACAACTTTTAATATGCAATGTACAGGACTTGCTTGCTAGGCGCCATCCTGTGGACCAAACATGCAATTGAAAGATGTTATTTTCGCCGGTATAACACCTTCTGACACTTTGTACCGCATTGAGCCAGCAGAGGGAGCACCTCTTGTTCAATCCCAGTGGCACAGCAGCTGCTCTGCTTCTGTGTGTGTGTGTGTGTGTGTGTGTGTGTGTGTGTGTGT
The DNA here is from genome assembly GCF_041146795.1 of Maylandia zebra. Classification (NCBI taxonomy): domain Eukaryota; kingdom Metazoa; phylum Chordata; class Actinopteri; order Cichliformes; family Cichlidae; genus Maylandia; species Maylandia zebra. The sequence goes on along the minus strand of NC_135185.1, from coordinate 31,896,976 downwards.
GTGTGTGTGTGACAGAGAGACAGACAGAGAGAGAGAGAGAGAGACACTTGCTGTGTATTTAAAAAACAAGCGCTCAAACAAACCAAAGAGAACGACAGAGGCAGAAAGACACTGTTTTTTTTGTGGTAACCCATGAGGTCTTGCTATCGAATTGTACAGTGCATCCTGAAGCAAGGCCGAGCAGATGACATAGTGCTCCACAGGCCTGCTTCTGGTGCCTGCTCCTGTACCAACCTGCTGCAGAGGCTTCTGTGAAGGGAAACTGCTACATGTTATGTCACCAATCCCTGCCATGCTGCGTGTCTAACGACCCGGCAGGGCCTGCTGAGTACAGTGGTGGTGGACCCAGGCCCTCTGCACCTTCCTTTCTCCGACTGGGACCCTTTTGTCCCATCCTTTTTGGTCCGATTCGCCATATCTCCAGAACCGAAGAAGCCATCGGCGTGGCTTCTTCGCCACAGCGTCCGGCACCCACCAAAACCCCCACCTAGACACCAACATCAGCCCTCTACACCTCTTACTTTTTCAGTTATTCCACTTTTGTCCCATCCTCTCCTGGCTTTTTCCCCATAACCTATCATTTAAGCCTCATCATACCTGCCATGGGCCACTGGAGGGAGACAAATCACCATGCACTAAAATTCAAATTTTGCACTGCAAACCTCACAGTGTCTGTGTCTGTGTGTGTGTGTGTGTGTGTGTGTGTGTGTGTGTGTGTGTGTGTGTGTGTGTGTGTGTGTGTGTGTGTGCGCGCTTTGGTGTGTGTGCTTTGGTGTGTGTGTGTGTGTGTGTGTGTGACAGAGAGAGAGAGAGAGAGAGTGACACTTGCTGTGTATTTAAGAAACAAACGCTCAAAGAAACCAAACAGAATGACACAGGCAGAAAGACACTGTTTTATTTTGGTAACCAATGATGCATTTCTTCTCCGCTTGTACAGTGCACCCTGAAGCCGTGTGTGGACCAGGAGATCAGCAGAACAGGAACCACAGAGCGTCAGCGGCAGACATCCAAGCTGCACAGGGCACACGCAGCACCAGGCAGAATTAATGACGTCCCTGATCCACAGCTCAAGCCCAGCCACCCGCTGCCTCCTCGCCGCCTCCTCCCGGGACCTTCAAGGACCACCCACCAGCCACTGGTACACATTCCAATCTTACACAATGGCCCCAGCATCACAGGGCATCTCCTGACATTAAAATCTATCCTGATTTCTGTTGTTTTTCCCTCATCTCTGAGCCGCTGAGTGTGAGTGTGAGTGTGTGTGTGTGTGTGTGTGTGTGTGTGTGTGTGTGTGTGTCTCTCTCTCTTTTACACAAAAAACACATGTCAGTTGTTAAGGAAAATGTTATAAAACACTTCTTCAGTAAAGACTCAGAGAAGAGAAACACACAGAACTTCTTGCTAGCAAGGGCAGCCTCCACTCTAAGAGACTCCAGTGAGAGAACTGCCCCGGTCTTTATTTTATACTCCATTGAGCGTGTGTGTGTGCGTGTGTGTGTGTGTGTGTGTGTGTTGACAGAGAGACAGAGAGAGAGAGAGAGAGAGAGGGAGAGATACAAAGGAATGTAATTCAAATTTTGCACTTCAGACCTTACAGTGTGTGTGTGTGTGTGTGTGTGTGTGTGTGTGTGTGTGTGTGTGTGTGTGTTGACAGAGAGAGAGAGAGACAGAGAGAGAGAGAGAGAGAGAGAGAGAGGGAGAGATACAAAGGAATGTAATTCAAATTTTGCACTTCAGACCTTACAGTGTGTGTGTGTGTGTGTGTGTGTGTGTGTGTGTGTGTGTCTGTCTTTTACACAAAAAATGCACTTGCAACAACTTTAATATGGAATGTACTGGACTTCCCGGCTAGGCGCCCTCCTGTGGATGACAGGTGCAATTGATTGTCAAAAGCAGATATCTAACAGCTTCTGACACTTTGTACCGCATTGAGCCAGCAGAGGGAGCCCCCCTGGTTCAATCCCAGTTGCACAGCAGTTGTGACCAGCTTCTGTCTGTGTGCTTTGGTGTGTGTGAGTGTGTGTGTGTGTGTTGACAGAGAGAGAGAGAGAGAGAGAGAGAGAGAGGGAGAGATACAAAGGAATGTAATTCAAATTTTGCACTTCAGACCTTACTGTGTGTGTGTGTGTGTGTGTGTGTGTGTGTGTGTGTGTGTGTGTGTTGACAGAGAGAGAGAGAGAGAGAGAGAGAGAGAGGGAGAGATACAAAGGAATGTAATTCAAATTTTGCACTTCAGACCTTACTGTGTGTGTGTGTGTGTGTGTGACAGACAGACAGACAGAGAGGGAGATTCAAAGCATCAGGACCAGGAGATGACACAGTGCTCCAAAGGCCTGGTTCTGCTGCCTCCTCCTCCACCCACCTGCTGCAGACGCTTCTGTGAAGGGAAACTGCTACATGTTATGTCACCGATCCCTGCCATGCTGCGTGTCTAACGACCCGGCAGGGCCTGCTGAGTACAGTGGTGGTGGAATCGGCCCGATCGGACACTCCTATCTGCCACTTTGACCTTTTTATTCCGTCAAATTTGGACCCATTTACACCAAGTCCAGAACCGTTGGTGCTATCGACATGGGGTCTTCACCAGCGCGTGCGGAGCGGCAGAAAATCCCCACGTAGACACCACTTTCATCCCTCTACGACACTTACTTTCCCAGTTATTCCATTTTATTCCGTCAAGCTCTGGCTAAATCCCCTTAACCTAACCAACCCTAATCATACCTGCATTTGTCCACTGGAGGGAGACAAAAACACCAAGCTCTGAGATTCAAATTTTGAACTGCAGACCTCACAGTGTCTGTGTGTGTGTGTGTGTGTGTGTGTGCGCTTTGGTGTGTTTGCTTTGGTGTGTGTGTGTGTGTGTGTGTGTGTGTGTGTGTGTGTGACAGAGAGAGAGAGTGACACTTGCTGTGTATTTAAGAAACAAACGCTCAAAGAAACCAAACAGAATGACACAGGCAGAAAGACACTGTTTTATTTTGGTAACCAATGATGCATTTCTTCTCCGCTTGTACAGTGCACCCTGAAGCCGTGTGTGGACCAGGAGATCAGCAGAACAGGAACCACAGAGCGTCAGCGGCAGACATCCAAGCTGCACAGGGCACACGCAGCACCAGGCAGAATTAATGACGTCCCTGATCCACAGCTCAAGCCCAGCCACCCGCTGCCTCCTCGCCGCCTCCTCCCGGGACCTTCAAGGACCACCCACCAGCCACTGGTACACATTCCAATCTTACACAATGGCCCCAGCATCACAGGGCATCTCCTGACATTAAAATCTATCCTGATTTCTGTTGTTTTTCCCTCATCTCTGAGCCGCTGAGTGTGAGTGTGAGTGTGTGTGTGTGTGTGTGTGTGTGTGTGTGTGTGTGTGTCTCTCTCTCTTTTACACAAAAAACACATGTCAGTTGTTAAGGAAAATGTTATAAAACACTTCTTCAGTAAAGACTCAGAGAAGAGAAACACACAGAACTTCTTGCTAGCAAGGGCAGCCTCCACTCTAAGAGACTCCAGTGAGAGAACTGCCCCGGTCTTTATTTTATACTCCATTGAGCGTGTGTGTGTGTGTGTGTGTGTGTGTGTGTGTGTGTGTGTGTGTCCCTTTTACACAAAAAATACATGTGAGTGCACTTGCAACAACTTTTAATATGCAATGTACAGGACTTGCTTGCTAGGCGCCATCCTGTGGACCAAACATGCAATTGAAAGATGTTATTTTCGCCGGTATAACACCTTCTGACACTTTGTACCGCATTGAGCCAGCAGAGGGAGCACCTCTTGTTCAATCCCAGTGGCACAGCAGCTGCTCTGCTTCTGTGTGTGTGTGTGTGTGTGTGTGTGTGTGTGTGTGTGTGTGTGTGTGTGTGACAGAGAGACAGACAGAGAGAGAGAGAGAGAGACACTTGCTGTGTATTTAAAAAACAAGCGCTCAAACAAACCAAAGAGAACGACAGAGGCAGAAAGACACTGTTTTTTTTGTGGTAACCCATGAGGTCTTGCTATCGAATTGTACAGTGCATCCTGAAGCAAGGCCGAGCAGATGACATAGTGCTCCACAGGCCTGCTTCTGGTGCCTGCTCCTGTACCAACCTGCTGCAGAGGCTTCTGTGAAGGGAAACTGCTACATGTTATGTCACCAATCCCTGCCATGCTGCGTGTCTAACGACCCGGCAGGGCCTGCTGAGTACAGTGGTGGTGGACCCAGGCCCTCTGCACCTTCCTTTCTCCGACTGGGACCCTTTTGTCCCATCCTTTTTGGTCCGATTCGCCATATCTCCAGAACCGAAGAAGCCATCGGCGTGGCTTCTTCGCCACAGCGTCCGGCACCCACCAAAACCCCCACCTAGACACCAACATCAGCCCTCTACACCTCTTACTTTTTCAGTTATTCCACTTTTGTCCCATCCTCTCCTGGCTTTTTCCCCATAACCTATCATTTAAGCCTCATCATACCTGCCATGGGCCACTGGAGGGAGACAAATCACCATGCACTAAAATTCAAATTTTGCACTGCAAACCTCACAGTGTCTGTGTCTGTGTGTGTGTGTGTGTGTGTGTGTGTGTGTGTGTGTGTGTGTGTGTGTGTGTGTGTGTGTGTGTGTGTGCGCGCTTTGGTGTGTGTGCTTTGGTGTGTGTGTGTGTGTGTGTGTGTGACAGAGAGAGAGAGAGAGAGAGTGACACTTGCTGTGTATTTAAGAAACAAACGCTCAAAGAAACCAAACAGAATGACACAGGCAGAAAGACACTGTTTTATTTTGGTAACCAATGATGCATTTCTTCTCCGCTTGTACAGTGCACCCTGAAGCCGTGTGTGGACCAGGAGATCAGCAGAACAGGAACCACAGAGCGTCAGCGGCAGACATCCAAGCTGCACAGGGCACACGCAGCACCAGGCAGAATTAATGACGTCCCTGATCCACAGCTCAAGCCCAGCCACCCGCTGCCTCCTCGCCGCCTCCTCCCGGGACCTTCAAGGACCACCCACCAGCCACTGGTACACATTCCAATCTTACACAATGGCCCCAGCATCACAGGGCATCTCCTGACATTAAAATCTATCCTGATTTCTGTTGTTTTTCCCTCATCTCTGAGCCGCTGAGTGTGAGTGTGAGTGTGTGTGTGTGTGTGTGTGTGTGTGTGTGTGTGTGTGTGTCTCTCTCTCTTTTACACAAAAAACACATGTCAGTTGTTAAGGAAAATGTTATAAAACACTTCTTCAGTAAAGACTCAGAGAAGAGAAACACACAGAACTTCTTGCTAGCAAGGGCAGCCTCCACTCTAAGAGACTCCAGTGAGAGAACTGCCCCGGTCTTTATTTTATACTCCATTGAGCGTGTGTGTGTGCGTGTGTGTGTGTGTGTGTGTGTGTTGACAGAGAGACAGAGAGAGAGAGAGAGAGAGAGGGAGAGATACAAAGGAATGTAATTCAAATTTTGCACTTCAGACCTTACAGTGTGTGTGTGTGTGTGTGTGTGTGTGTGTGTGTGTGTGTGTGTGTGTGTGTGTGTGTGTGTGTTGACAGAGAGAGAGAGAGACAGAGAGAGAGAGAGAGAGAGAGAGAGAGGGAGAGATACAAAGGAATGTAATTCAAATTTTGCACTTCAGACCTTACAGTGTGTGTGTGTGTGTGTGTGTGTGTGTGTGTGTGTGTGTCTGTCTTTTACACAAAAAATGCACTTGCAACAACTTTAATATGGAATGTACTGGACTTCCCGGCTAGGCGCCCTCCTGTGGATGACAGGTGCAATTGATTGTCAAAAGCAGATATCTAACAGCTTCTGACACTTTGTACCGCATTGAGCCAGCAGAGGGAGCCCCCCTGGTTCAATCCCAGTTGCACAGCAGTTGTGACCAGCTTCTGTCTGTGTGCTTTGGTGTGTGTGAGTGTGTGTGTGTGTGTTGACAGAGAGAGAGAGAGAGAGAGAGAGAGAGAGGGAGAGATACAAAGGAATGTAATTCAAATTTTGCACTTCAGACCTTACTGTGTGTGTGTGTGTGTGTGTGTGTGTGTGTGTGTGTGTGTGTGTGTTGACAGAGAGAGAGAGAGAGAGAGAGAGAGAGAGGGAGAGATACAAAGGAATGTAATTCAAATTTTGCACTTCAGACCTTACTGTGTGTGTGTGTGTGTGTGTGACAGACAGACAGACAGAGAGGGAGATTCAAAGCATCAGGACCAGGAGATGACACAGTGCTCCAAAGGCCTGGTTCTGCTGCCTCCTCCTCCACCCACCTGCTGCAGACGCTTCTGTGAAGGGAAACTGCTACATGTTATGTCACCGATCCCTGCCATGCTGCGTGTCTAACGACCCGGCAGGGCCTGCTGAGTACAGTGGTGGTGGAATCGGCCCGATCGGACACTCCTATCTGCCACTTTGACCTTTTTATTCCGTCAAATTTGGACCCATTTACACCAAGTCCAGAACCGTTGGTGCTATCGACATGGGGTCTTCACCAGCGCGTGCGGAGCGGCAGAAAATCCCCACGTAGACACCACTTTCATCCCTCTACGACACTTACTTTCCCAGTTATTCCATTTTATTCCGTCAAGCTCTGGCTAAATCCCCTTAACCTAACCAACCCTAATCATACCTGCATTTGTCCACTGGAGGGAGACAAAAACACCAAGCTCTGAGATTCAAATTTTGAACTGCAGACCTCACAGTGTCTGTGTGTGTGTGTGTGTGTGTGTGTGCGCTTTGGTGTGTTTGCTTTGGTGTGTGTGTGTGTGTGTGTGTGTGTGTGTGTGTGTGTGACAGAGAGAGAGAGTGACACTTGCTGTGTATTTAAGAAACAAACGCTCAAAGAAACCAAACAGAATGACACAGGCAGAAAGACACTGTTTTATTTTGGTAACCAATGATGCATTTCTTCTCCGCTTGTACAGTGCACCCTGAAGCCGTGTGTGGACCAGGAGATCAGCAGAACAGGAACCACAGAGCGTCAGCGGCAGACATCCAAGCTGCACAGGGCACACGCAGCACCAGGCAGAATTAATGACGTCCCTGATCCACAGCTCAAGCCCAGCCACCCGCTGCCTCCTCGCCGCCTCCTCCCGGGACCTTCAAGGACCACCCACCAGCCACTGGTACACATTCCAATCTTACACAATGGCCCCAGCATCACAGGGCATCTCCTGACATTAAAATCTATCCTGATTTCTGTTGTTTTTCCCTCATCTCTGAGCCGCTGAGTGTGAGTGTGAGTGTGTGTGTGTGTGTGTGTGTGTGTGTGTGTGTGTGTGTCTCTCTCTCTTTTACACAAAAAACACATGTCAGTTGTTAAGGAAAATGTTATAAAACACTTCTTCAGTAAAGACTCAGAGAAGAGAAACACACAGAACTTCTTGCTAGCAAGGGCAGCCTCCACTCTAAGAGACTCCAGTGAGAGAACTGCCCCGGTCTTTATTTTATACTCCATTGAGCGTGTGTGTGTGTGTGTGTGTGTGTGTGTGTGTGTGTGTGTGTGTCCCTTTTACACAAAAAATACATGTGAGTGCACTTGCAACAACTTTTAATATGCAATGTACAGGACTTGCTTGCTAGGCGCCATCCTGTGGACCAAACATGCAATTGAAAGATGTTATTTTCGCCGGTATAACACCTTCTGACACTTTGTACCGCATTGAGCCAGCAGAGGGAGCACCTCTTGTTCAATCCCAGTGGCACAGCAGCTGCTCTGCTTCTGTGTGTGTGTGTGTGTGTGTGTGTGTGTGTGTGTGTGTGTGTGACAGAGAGACAGACAGAGAGAGAGAGAGAGAGACACTTGCTGTGTATTTAAAAAACAAGCGCTCAAACAAACCAAAGAGAACGACAGAGGCAGAAAGACACTGTTTTTTTTGTGGTAACCCATGAGGTCTTGCTATCGAATTGTACAGTGCATCCTGAAGCAAGGCCGAGCAGATGACATAGTGCTCCACAGGCCTGCTTCTGGTGCCTGCTCCTGTACCAACCTGCTGCAGAGGCTTCTGTGAAGGGAAACTGCTACATGTTATGTCACCAATCCCTGCCATGCTGCGTGTCTAACGACCCGGCAGGGCCTGCTGAGTACAGTGGTGGTGGACCCAGGCCCTCTGCACCTTCCTTTCTCCGACTGGGACCCTTTTGTCCCATCCTTTTTGGTCCGATTCGCCATATCTCCAGAACCGAAGAAGCCATCGGCGTGGCTTCTTCGCCACAGCGTCCGGCACCCACCAAAACCCCCACCTAGACACCAACATCAGCCCTCTACACCTCTTACTTTTTCAGTTATTCCACTTTTGTCCCATCCTCTCCTGGCTTTTTCCCCATAACCTATCATTTAAGCCTCATCATACCTGCCATGGGCCACTGGAGGGAGACAAATCACCATGCACTAAAATTCAAATTTTGCACTGCAAACCTCACAGTGTCTGTGTCTGTGTGTGTGTGTGTGTGTGTGTGTGTGTGTGTGTGTGTGTGTGTGTGTGTGTGTGTGTGTGTGTGTGTGTGCGCGCTTTGGTGTGTGTGCTTTGGTGTGTGTGTGTGTGTGTGTGTGTGACAGAGAGAGAGAGAGAGAGAGTGACACTTGCTGTGTATTTAAGAAACAAACGCTCAAAGAAACCAAACAGAATGACACAGGCAGAAAGACACTGTTTTATTTTGGTAACCAATGATGCATTTCTTCTCCGCTTGTACAGTGCACCCTGAAGCCGTGTGTGGACCAGGAGATCAGCAGAACAGGAACCACAGAGCGTCAGCGGCAGACATCCAAGCTGCACAGGGCACACGCAGCACCAGGCAGAATTAATGACGTCCCTGATCCACAGCTCAAGCCCAGCCACCCGCTGCCTCCTCGCCGCCTCCTCCCGGGACCTTCAAGGACCACCCACCAGCCACTGGTACACATTCCAATCTTACACAATGGCCCCAGCATCACAGGGCATCTCCTGACATTAAAATCTATCCTGATTTCTGTTGTTTTTCCCTCATCTCTGAGCCGCTGAGTGTGAGTGTGAGTGTGTGTGTGTGTGTGTGTGTGTGTGTGTGTGTGTGTGTGTCTCTCTCTCTTTTACACAAAAAACACATGTCAGTTGTTAAGGAAAATGTTATAAAACACTTCTTCAGTAAAGACTCAGAGAAGAGAAACACACAGAACTTCTTGCTAGCAAGGGCAGCCTCCACTCTAAGAGACTCCAGTGAGAGAACTGCCCCGGTCTTTATTTTATACTCCATTGAGCGTGTGTGTGTGCGTGTGTGTGTGTGTGTGTGTGTGTTGACAGAGAGACAGAGAGAGAGAGAGAGAGAGAGGGAGAGATACAAAGGAATGTAATTCAAATTTTGCACTTCAGACCTTACAGTGTGTGTGTGTGTGTGTGTGTGTGTGTGTGTGTGTGTGTGTGTGTGTGTGACAGAGAGAGAGAGAGACAGAGAGAGAGAGAGAGAGAGAGAGAGAGGGAGAGATACAAAGGAATGTAATTCAAATTTTGCACTTCAGACCTTACAGTGTGTGTGTGTGTGTGTGTGTGTGTGTGTGTGTGTGTGTCTGTCTTTTACACAAAAAATGCACTTGCAACAACTTTAATATGGAATGTACTGGACTTCCCGGCTAGGCGCCCTCCTGTGGATGACAGGTGCAATTGATTGTCAAAAGCAGATATCTAACAGCTTCTGACACTTTGTACCGCATTGAGCCAGCAGAGGGAGCCCCCCTGGTTCAATCCCAGTTGCACAGCAGTTGTGACCAGCTTCTGTCTGTGTGCTTTGGTGTGTGTGAGTGTGTGTGTGTGTGTGTGTGTTGACAGAGAGAGAGAGAGAGAGAGAGAGAGAGAGGGAGAGATACAAAGGAATGTAATTCAAATTTTGCACTTCAGACCTTACTGTGTGTGTGTGTGTGTGTGTGTGTGTGTGTGTGTGTGTGTGTGTGTTGACAGAGAGAGAGAGAGAGAGAGAGAGAGAGAGGGAGAGATACAAAGGAATGTAATTCAAATTTTGCACTTCAGACCTTACTGTGTGTGTGTGTGTGTGTGTGACAGACAGACAGACAGAGAGGGAGATTCAAAGCATCAGGACCAGGAGATGACACAGTGCTCCAAAGGCCTGGTTCTGCTGCCTCCTCCTCCACCCACCTGCTGCAGACGCTTCTGTGAAGGGAAACTGCTACATGTTATGTCACCGATCCCTGCCATGCTGCGTGTCTAACGACCCGGCAGGGCCTGCTGAGTACAGTGGTGGTGGAATCGGCCCGATCGGACACTCCTATCTGCCACTTTGACCTTTTTATTCCGTCAAATTTGGACCCATTTACACCAAGTCCAGAACCGTTGGTGCTATCGACATGGGGTCTTCACCAGCGCGTGCGGAGCGGCAGAAAATCCCCACGTAGACACCACTTTCATCCCTCTACGACACTTACTTTCCCAGTTATTCCATTTTATTCCGTCAAGCTCTGGCTAAATCCCCTTAACCTAACCAACCCTAATCATACCTGCATTTGTCCACTGGAGGGAGACAAAAACACCAAGCTCTGAGATTCAAATTTTGAACTGCAGACCTCACAGTGTCTGTGTGTGTGTGTGTGTGTGTGTGTGCGCTTTGGTGTGTTTGCTTTGGTGTGTGTGTGTGTGTGTGTGTGTGTGTGTGTGTGTGTGACAGAGAGAGAGAGTGACACTTGCTGTGTATTTAAGAAACAAACGCTCAAAGAAACCAAACAGAATGACACAGGCAGAAAGACACTGTTTTATTTTGGTAACCAATGATGCATTTCTTCTCCGCTTGTACAGTGCACCCTGAAGCCGTGTGTGGACCAGGAGATCAGCAGAACAGGAACCACAGAGCGTCAGCGGCAGACATCCAAGCTGCACAGGGCACACGCAGCACCAGGCAGAATTAATGACGTCCCTGATCCACAGCTCAAGCCCAGCCACCCGCTGCCTCCTCGCCGCCTCCTCCCGGGACCTTCAAGGACCACCCACCAGCCACTGGTACACATTCCAATCTTACACAATGGCCCCAGCATCACAGGGCATCTCCTGACATTAAAATCTATCCTGATTTCTGTTGTTTTTCCCTCATCTCTGAGCCGCTGAGTGTGAGTGTGAGTGTGTGTGTGTGTGTGTGTGTGTGTGTGTGTGTGTGTGTGTCTCTCTCTCTTTTACACAAAAAACACATGTCAGTTGTTAAGGAAAATGTTATAAAACACTTCTTCAGTAAAGACTCAGAGAAGAGAAACACACAGAACTTCTTGCTAGCAAGGGCAGCCTCCACTCTAAGAGACTCCAGTGAGAGAACTGCCCCGGTCTTTATTTTATACTCCATTGAGCGTGTGTGTGTGTGTGTGTGTGTGTGTGTGTGTGTGTGTGTGTGTCCCTTTTACACAAAAAATACATGTGAGTGCACTTGCAACAACTTTTAATATGCAATGTACAGGACTTGCTTGCTAGGCGCCATCCTGTGGACCAAACATGCAATTGAAAGATGTTATTTTCGCCGGTATAACACCTTCTGACACTTTGTACCGCATTGAGCCAGCAGAGGGAGCACCTCTTGTTCAATCCCAGTGGCACAGCAGCTGCTCTGCTTCTGTGTGTGTGTGTGTGTGTGTGTGTGTGTGTGTGTGTGTGTGTGTGTGACAGAGAGACAGACAGAGAGAGAGAGAGAGAGACACTTGCTGTGTATTTAAAAAACAAGCGCTCAAACAAACCAAAGAGAACGACAGAGGCAGAAAGACACTGTTTTTTTTGTGGTAACCCATGAGGTCTTGCTATCGAATTGTACAGTGCATCCTGAAGCAAGGCCGAGCAGATGACATAGTGCTCCACAGGCCTGCTTCTGGTGCCTGCTCCTGTACCAACCTGCTGCAGAGGCTTCTGTGAAGGGAAACTGCTACATGTTATGTCACCAATCCCTGCCATGCTGCGTGTCTAACGACCCGGCAGGGCCTGCTGAGTACAGTGGTGGTGGACCCAGGCCCTCTGCACCTTCCTTTCTCCGACTGGGACCCTTTTGTCCCATCCTTTTTGGTCCGATTCGCCATATCTCCAGAACCGAAGAAGCCATCGGCGTGGCTTCTTCGCCACAGCGTCCGGCACCCACCAAAACCCCCACCTAGACACCAACATCAGCCCTCTACACCTCTTACTTTTTCAGTTATTCCACTTTTGTCCCATCCTCTCCTGGCTTTTTCCCCATAACCTATCATTTAAGCCTCATCATACCTGCCATGGGCCACTGGAGGGAGACAAATCACCATGCACTAAAATTCAAATTTTGCACTGCAAACCTCACAGTGTCTGTGTCTGTGTGTGTGTGTGTGTGTGTGTGTGTGTGTGTGTGTGTGTGTGTGTGTGTGTGTGTGTGTGTGTGTGTGTGCGCGCTTTGGTGTGTGTGCTTTGGTGTGTGTGTGTGTGTGTGTGTGTGACAGAGAGAGAGAGAGAGAGAGTGACACTTGCTGTGTATTTAAGAAACAAACGCTCAAAGAAACCAAACAGAATGACACAGGCAGAAAGACACTGTTTTATTTTGGTAACCAATGATGCATTTCTTCTCCGCTTGTACAGTGCACCCTGAAGCCGTGTGTGGACCAGGAGATCAGCAGAACAGGAACCACAGAGCGTCAGCGGCAGACATCCAAGCTGCACAGGGCACACGCAGCACCAGGCAGAATTAATGACGTCCCTGATCCACAGCTCAAGCCCAGCCACCCGCTGCCTCCTCGCCGCCTCCTCCCGGGACCTTCAAGGACCACCCACCAGCCACTGGTACACATTCCAATCTTACACAATGGCCCCAGCATCACAGGGCATCTCCTGACATTAAAATCTATCCTGATTTCTGTTGTTTTTCCCTCATCTCTGAGCCGCTGAGTGTGAGTGTGAGTGTGTGTGTGTGTGTGTGTGTGTGTGTGTGTGTGTGTGTGTCTCTCTCTCTTTTACACAAAAAACACATGTCAGTTGTTAAGGAAAATGTTATAAAACACTTCTTCAGTAAAGACTCAGAGAAGAGAAACACACAGAACTTCTTGCTAGCAAGGGCAGCCTCCACTCTAAGAGACTCCAGTGAGAGAACTGCCCCGGTCTTTATTTTATACTCCATTGAGCGTGTGTGTGTGCGTGTGTGTGTGTGTGTGTGTGTGTTGACAGAGAGACAGAGAGAGAGAGAGAGAGAGAGGGAGAGATACAAAGGAATGTAATTCAAATTTTGCACTTCAGACCTTACAGTGTGTGTGTGTGTGTGTGTGTGTGTGTGTGTGTGTGTGTGTGTGTGTGTGTGTGTGTGTGACAGAGAGAGAGAGAGACAGAGAGAGAGAGAGAGAGAGAGAGAGAGGGAGAGATACAAAGGAATGTAATTCAAATTTTGCACTTCAGACCTTACAGTGTGTGTGTGTGTGTGTGTGTGTGTGTGTGTGTGTGTGTCTGTCTTTTACACAAAAAATGCACTTGCAACAACTTTAATATGGAATGTACTGGACTTCCCGGCTAGGCGCCCTCCTGTGGATGACAGGTGCAATTGATTGTCAAAAGCAGATATCTAACAGCTTCTGACACTTTGTACCGCATTGAGCCAGCAGAGGGAGCCCCCCTGGTTCAATCCCAGTTGCACAGCAGTTGTGACCAGCTTCTGTCTGTGTGCTTTGGTGTGTGTGAGTGTGTGTGTGTGTGTTGACAGAGAGAGAGAGAGAGAGAGAGAGAGAGAGGGAGAGATACAAAGGAATGTAATTCAAATTTTGCACTTCAGACCTTACTGTGTGTGTGTGTGTGTGTGTGTGTGTGTGTGTGTGTGTGTGTGTGTGTTGACAGAGAGAGAGAGAGAGAGAGAGAGAGAGAGGGAGAGATACAAAGGAATGTAATTCAAATTTTGCACTTCAGACCTTACTGTGTGTGTGTGTGTGTGTGTGACAGACAGACAGACAGAGAGGGAGATTCAAAGCATCAGGACCAGGAGATGACACAGTGCTCCAAAGGCCTGGTTCTGCTGCCTCCTCCTCCACCCACCTGCTGCAGACGCTTCTGTGAAGGGAAACTGCTACATGTTATGTCACCGATCCCTGCCATGCTGCGTGTCTAACGACCCGGCAGGGCCTGCTGAGTACAGTGGTGGTGGAATCGGCCCGATCGGACACTCCTATCTGCCACTTTGACCTTTTTATTCCGTCAAATTTGGACCCATTTACACCAAGTCCAGAACCGTTGGTGCTATCGACATGGGGTCTTCACCAGCGCGTGCGGAGCGGCAGAAAATCCCCACGTAGACACCACTTTCATCCCTCTACGACACTTACTTTCCCAGTTATTCCATTTTATTCCGTCAAGCTCTGGCTAAATCCCCTTAACCTAACCAACCCTAATCATACCTGCATTTGTCCACTGGAGGGAGACAAAAACACCAAGCTCTGAGATTCAAATTTTGAACTGCAGACCTCACAGTGTCTGTGTGTGTGTGTGTGTGTGTGTGTGCGCTTTGGTGTGTTTGCTTTGGTGTGTGTGTGTGTGTGTGTGTGTGTGTGTGTGTGTGTGACAGAGAGAGAGAGTGACACTTGCTGTGTATTTAAGAAACAAACGCTCAAAGAAACCAAACAGAATGACACAGGCAGAAAGACACTGTTTTATTTTGGTAACCAATGATGCATTTCTTCTCCGCTTGTACAGTGCACCCTGAAGCCGTGTGTGGACCAGGAGATCAGCAGAACAGGAACCACAGAGCGTCAGCGGCAGACATCCAAGCTGCACAGGGCACACGCAGCACCAGGCAGAATTAATGACGTCCCTGATCCACAGCTCAAGCCCAGCCACCCGCTGCCTCCTCGCCGCCTCCTCCCGGGACCTTCAAGGACCACCCACCAGCCACTGGTACACATTCCAATCTTACACAATGGCCCCAGCATCACAGGGCATCTCCTGACATTAAAATCTATCCTGATTTCTGTTGTTTTTCCCTCATCTCTGAGCCGCTGAGTGTGAGTGTGAGTGTGTGTGTGTGTGTGTGTGTGTGTGTGTGTGTGTGTGTGTCTCTCTCTCTTTTACACAAAAAACACATGTCAGTTGTTAAGGAAAATGTTATAAAACACTTCTTCAGTAAAGACTCAGAGAAGAGAAACACACAGAACTTCTTGCTAGCAAGGGCAGCCTCCACTCTAAGAGACTCCAGTGAGAGAACTGCCCCGGTCTTTATTTTATACTCCATTGAGCGTGTGTGTGTGTGTGTGTGTGTGTGTGTGTGTGTGTGTGTGTGTCCCTTTTACACAAAAAATACATGTGAGTGCACTTGCAACAACTTTTAATATGCAATGTACAGGACTTGCTTGCTAGGCGCCATCCTGTGGACCAAACATGCAATTGAAAGATGTTATTTTCGCCGGTATAACACCTTCTGACACTTTGTACCGCATTGAGCCAGCAGAGGGAGCACCTCTTGTTCAATCCCAGTGGCACAGCAGCTGCTCTGCTTCTGTGTGTGTGTGTGTGTGTGTGTGTGTGTGTGTGTGTGTGTGTGTGTGTGACAGAGAGACAGACAGAGAGAGAGAGAGAGAGACACTTGCTGTGTATTTAAAAAACAAGCGCTCAAACAAACCAAAGAGAACGACAGAGGCAGAAAGACACTGTTTTTTTTGTGGTAACCCATGAGGTCTTGCTATCGAATTGTACAGTGCATCCTGAAGCAAGGCCGAGCAGATGACATAGTGCTCCACAGGCCTGCTTCTGGTGCCTGCTCCTGTACCAACCTGCTGCAGAGGCTTCTGTGAAGGGAAACTGCTACATGTTATGTCACCAATCCCTGCCATGCTGCGTGTCTAACGACCCGGCAGGGCCTGCTGAGTACAGTGGTGGTGGACCCAGGCCCTCTGCACCTTCCTTTCTCCGACTGGGACCCTTTTGTCCCATCCTTTTTGGTCCGATTCGCCATATCTCCAGAACCGAAGAAGCCATCGGCGTGGCTTCTTCGCCACAGCGTCCGGCACCCACCAAAACCCCCACCTAGACACCAACATCAGCCCTCTACACCTCTTACTTTTTCAGTTATTCCACTTTTGTCCCATCCTCTCCTGGCTTTTTCCCCATAACCTATCATTTAAGCCTCATCATACCTGCCATGGGCCACTGGAGGGAGACAAATCACCATGCACTAAAATTCAAATTTTGCACTGCAAACCTCACAGTGTCTGTGTCTGTGTGTGTGTGTGTGTGTGTGTGTGTGTGTGTGTGTGTGTGTGTGTGTGTGTGTGTGTGTGTGTGTGTGTGCGCGCTTTGGTGTGTGTGCTTTGGTGTGTGTGTGTGTGTGTGTGTGTGACAGAGAGAGAGAGAGAGAGAGTGACACTTGCTGTGTATTTAAGAAACAAACGCTCAAAGAAACCAAACAGAATGACACAGGCAGAAAGACACTGTTTTATTTTGGTAACCAATGATGCATTTCTTCTCCGCTTGTACAGTGCACCCTGAAGCCGTGTGTGGACCAGGAGATCAGCAGAACAGGAACCACAGAGCGTCAGCGGCAGACATCCAAGCTGCACAGGGCACACGCAGCACCAGGCAGAATTAATGACGTCCCTGATCCACAGCTCAAGCCCAGCCACCCGCTGCCTCCTCGCCGCCTCCTCCCGGGACCTTCAAGGACCACCCACCAGCCACTGGTACACATTCCAATCTTACACAATGGCCCCAGCATCACAGGGCATCTCCTGACATTAAAATCTATCCTGATTTCTGTTGTTTTTCCCTCATCTCTGAGCCGCTGAGTGTGAGTGTGAGTGTGTGTGTGTGTGTGTGTGTGTGTGTGTGTGTGTGTGTGTCTCTCTCTCTTTTACACAAAAAACACATGTCAGTTGTTAAGGAAAATGTTATAAAACACTTCTTCAGTAAAGACTCAGAGAAGAGAAACACACAGAACTTCTTGCTAGCAAGGGCAGCCTCCACTCTAAGAGACTCCAGTGAGAGAACTGCCCCGGTCTTTATTTTATACTCCATTGAGCGTGTGTGTGTGCGTGTGTGTGTGTGTGTGTGTGTGTTGACAGAGAGACAGAGAGAGAGAGAGAGAGAGAGGGAGAGATACAAAGGAATGTAATTCAAATTTTGCACTTCAGACCTTACAGTGTGTGTGTGTGTGTGTGTGTGTGTGTGTGTGTGTGTGTGTGTGTGTGTGTGTGTGTGTGTGTTACAGAGAGAGAGAGAGACAGAGAGAGAGAGAGAGAGAGAGAGAGAGGGAGAGATACAAAGGAATGTAATTCAAATTTTGCACTTCAGACCTTACAGTGTGTGTGTGTGTGTGTGTGTGTGTGTGTGTGTGTGTGTCTGTCTTTTACACAAAAAATGCACTTGCAACAACTTTAATATGGAATGTACTGGACTTCCCGGCTAGGCGCCCTCCTGTGGATGACAGGTGCAATTGATTGTCAAAAGCAGATATCTAACAGCTTCTGACACTTTGTACCGCATTGAGCCAGCAGAGGGAGCCCCCCTGGTTCAATCCCAGTTGCACAGCAGTTGTGACCAGCTTCTGTCTGTGTGCTTTGGTGTGTGTGAGTGTGTGTGTGTGTGTTGACAGAGAGAGAGAGAGAGAGAGAGAGAGAGAGGGAGAGATACAAAGGAATGTAATTCAAATTTTGCACTTCAGACCTTACTGTGTGTGTGTGTGTGTGTGTGTGTGTGTGTGTGTGTGTGTGTGTGTTGACAGAGAGAGAGAGAGAGAGAGAGAGAGAGAGGGAGAGATACAAAGGAATGTAATTCAAATTTTGCACTTCAGACCTTACTGTGTGTGTGTGTGTGTGTGTGACAGACAGACAGACAGAGAGGGAGATTCAAAGCATCAGGACCAGGAGATGACACAGTGCTCCAAAGGCCTGGTTCTGCTGCCTCCTCCTCCACCCACCTGCTGCAGACGCTTCTGTGAAGGGAAACTGCTACATGTTATGTCACCGATCCCTGCCATGCTGCGTGTCTAACGACCCGGCAGGGCCTGCTGAGTACAGTGGTGGTGGAATCGGCCCGATCGGACACTCCTATCTGCCACTTTGACCTTTTTATTCCGTCAAATTTGGACCCATTTACACCAAGTCCAGAACCGTTGGTGCTATCGACATGGGGTCTTCACCAGCGCGTGCGGAGCGGCAGAAAATCCCCACGTAGACACCACTTTCATCCCTCTACGACACTTACTTTCCCAGTTATTCCATTTTATTCCGTCAAGCTCTGGCTAAATCCCCTTAACCTAACCAACCCTAATCATACCTGCATTTGTCCACTGGAGGGAGACAAAAACACCAAGCTCTGAGATTCAAATTTTGAACTGCAGACCTCACAGTGTCTGTGTGTGTGTGTGTGTGTGTGTGTGCGCTTTGGTGTGTTTGCTTTGGTGTGTGTGTGTGTGTGTGTGTGTGTGTGTGTGTGTGTGACAGAGAGAGAGAGTGACACTTGCTGTGTATTTAAGAAACAAACGCTCAAAGAAACCAAACAGAATGACACAGGCAGAAAGACACTGTTTTATTTTGGTAACCAATGATGCATTTCTTCTCCGCTTGTACAGTGCACCCTGAAGCCGTGTGTGGACCAGGAGATCAGCAGAACAGGAACCACAGAGCGTCAGCGGCAGACATCCAAGCTGCACAGGGCACACGCAGCACCAGGCAGAATTAATGACGTCCCTGATCCACAGCTCAAGCCCAGCCACCCGCTGCCTCCTCGCCGCCTCCTCCCGGGACCTTCAAGGACCACCCACCAGCCACTGGTACACATTCCAATCTTACACAATGGCCCCAGCATCACAGGGCATCTCCTGACATTAAAATCTATCCTGATTTCTGTTGTTTTTCCCTCATCTCTGAGCCGCTGAGTGTGAGTGTGAGTGTGTGTGTGTGTGTGTGTGTGTGTGTGTGTGTGTGTGTCTCTCTCTCTTTTACACAAAAAACACATGTCAGTTGTTAAGGAAAATGTTATAAAACACTTCTTCAGTAAAGACTCAGAGAAGAGAAACACACAGAACTTCTTGCTAGCAAGGGCAGCCTCCACTCTAAGAGACTCCAGTGAGAGAACTGCCCCGGTCTTTATTTTATACTCCATTGAGCGTGTGTGTGTGTGTGTGTGTGTGTGTGTGTGTGTGTGTGTGTGTCCCTTTTACACAAAAAATACATGTGAGTGCACTTGCAACAACTTTTAATATGCAATGTACAGGACTTGCTTGCTAGGCGCCATCCTGTGGACCAAACATGCAATTGAAAGATGTTATTTTCGCCGGTATAACACCTTCTGACACTTTGTACCGCATTGAGCCAGCAGAGGGAGCACCTCTTGTTCAATCCCAGTGGCACAGCAGCTGCTCTGCTTCTGTGTGTGTGTGTGTGTGTGTGTGTGTGTGTGTGTGTGTGTGTGAGAGAGACAGACAGAGAGAGAGAGAGAGAGACACTTGCTGTGTATTTAAAAAACAAGCGCTCAAACAAACCAAAGAGAACGACAGAGGCAGAAAGACACTGTTTTTTTTGTGGTAACCCATGAGGTCTTGCTATCGAATTGTACAGTGCATCCTGAAGCAAGGCCGAGCAGATGACATA
>NC_135185.1:31804988-31872488 GCF_041146795.1 Maylandia zebra | reverse complement strand
AAACACTTCTTCAGTAAAGACTCAGAGAAGAGAAACACACAGAACTTCTTGCTAGCAAGGGCAGCCTCCACTCTAAGAGACTCCAGTGAGAGAACTGCCCCGGTCTTTATTTTATACTCCATTGAGCGTGTGTGTGTGCGTGTGTGTGTGTGTGTGTGTGTGTTGACAGAGAGACAGAGAGAGAGAGAGAGAGAGAGGGAGAGATACAAAGGAATGTAATTCAAATTTTGCACTTCAGACCTTACAGTGTGTGTGTGTGTGTGTGTGTGTGTGTGTGTGTGTGTGTGTGTGTGTTGACAGAGAGAGAGAGAGACAGAGAGAGAGAGAGAGAGAGAGAGAGAGGGAGAGATACAAAGGAATGTAATTCAAATTTTGCACTTCAGACCTTACAGTGTGTGTGTGTGTGTGTGTGTGTGTGTGTGTGTGTGTGTCTGTCTTTTACACAAAAAATGCACTTGCAACAACTTTAATATGGAATGTACTGGACTTCCCGGCTAGGCGCCCTCCTGTGGATGACAGGTGCAATTGATTGTCAAAAGCAGATATCTAACAGCTTCTGACACTTTGTACCGCATTGAGCCAGCAGAGGGAGCCCCCCTGGTTCAATCCCAGTTGCACAGCAGTTGTGACCAGCTTCTGTCTGTGTGCTTTGGTGTGTGTGAGTGTGTGTGTGTGTGTGTGTGTTGACAGAGAGAGAGAGAGAGAGAGAGAGAGAGAGGGAGAGATACAAAGGAATGTAATTCAAATTTTGCACTTCAGACCTTACTGTGTGTGTGTGTGTGTGTGTGTGTGTGTGTGTGTGTGTGTGTGTTGACAGAGAGAGAGAGAGAGAGAGAGAGAGAGAGGGAGAGATACAAAGGAATGTAATTCAAATTTTGCACTTCAGACCTTACTGTGTGTGTGTGTGTGTGTGTGACAGACAGACAGACAGAGAGGGAGATTCAAAGCATCAGGACCAGGAGATGACACAGTGCTCCAAAGGCCTGGTTCTGCTGCCTCCTCCTCCACCCACCTGCTGCAGACGCTTCTGTGAAGGGAAACTGCTACATGTTATGTCACCGATCCCTGCCATGCTGCGTGTCTAACGACCCGGCAGGGCCTGCTGAGTACAGTGGTGGTGGAATCGGCCCGATCGGACACTCCTATCTGCCACTTTGACCTTTTTATTCCGTCAAATTTGGACCCATTTACACCAAGTCCAGAACCGTTGGTGCTATCGACATGGGGTCTTCACCAGCGCGTGCGGAGCGGCAGAAAATCCCCACGTAGACACCACTTTCATCCCTCTACGACACTTACTTTCCCAGTTATTCCATTTTATTCCGTCAAGCTCTGGCTAAATCCCCTTAACCTAACCAACCCTAATCATACCTGCATTTGTCCACTGGAGGGAGACAAAAACACCAAGCTCTGAGATTCAAATTTTGAACTGCAGACCTCACAGTGTCTGTGTGTGTGTGTGTGTGTGTGCGCTTTGGTGTGTTTGCTTTGGTGTGTGTGTGTGTGTGTGTGTGTGTGTGTGTGTGACAGAGAGAGAGAGTGACACTTGCTGTGTATTTAAGAAACAAACGCTCAAAGAAACCAAACAGAATGACACAGGCAGAAAGACACTGTTTTATTTTGGTAACCAATGATGCATTTCTTCTCCGCTTGTACAGTGCACCCTGAAGCCGTGTGTGGACCAGGAGATCAGCAGAACAGGAACCACAGAGCGTCAGCGGCAGACATCCAAGCTGCACAGGGCACACGCAGCACCAGGCAGAATTAATGACGTCCCTGATCCACAGCTCAAGCCCAGCCACCCGCTGCCTCCTCGCCGCCTCCTCCCGGGACCTTCAAGGACCACCCACCAGCCACTGGTACACATTCCAATCTTACACAATGGCCCCAGCATCACAGGGCATCTCCTGACATTAAAATCTATCCTGATTTCTGTTGTTTTTCCCTCATCTCTGAGCCGCTGAGTGTGAGTGTGAGTGTGTGTGTGTGTGTGTGTGTGTGTGTGTGTGTGTGTGTGTCTCTCTCTCTTTTACACAAAAAACACATGTCAGTTGTTAAGGAAAATGTTATAAAACACTTCTTCAGTAAAGACTCAGAGAAGAGAAACACACAGAACTTCTTGCTAGCAAGGGCAGCCTCCACTCTAAGAGACTCCAGTGAGAGAACTGCCCCGGTCTTTATTTTATACTCCATTGAGCGTGTGTGTGTGCGTGTGTGTGTGTGTGTGTGTGTGTTGACAGAGAGACAGAGAGAGAGAGAGAGAGAGAGGGAGAGATACAAAGGAATGTAATTCAAATTTTGCACTTCAGACCTTACAGTGTGTGTGTGTGTGTGTGTGTGTGTGTGTGTGTGTGTGTGTGTTGACAGAGAGAGAGAGAGACAGAGAGAGAGAGAGAGAGAGAGAGAGAGGGAGAGATACAAAGGAATGTAATTCAAATTTTGCACTTCAGACCTTACAGTGTGTGTGTGTGTGTGTGTGTGTGTGTGTGTGTGTGTGTCTGTCTTTTACACAAAAAATGCACTTGCAACAACTTTAATATGGAATGTACTGGACTTCCCGGCTAGGCGCCCTCCTGTGGATGACAGGTGCAATTGATTGTCAAAAGCAGATATCTAACAGCTTCTGACACTTTGTACCGCATTGAGCCAGCAGAGGGAGCCCCCCTGGTTCAATCCCAGTTGCACAGCAGTTGTGACCAGCTTCTGTCTGTGTGCTTTGGTGTGTGTGAGTGTGTGTGTGTGTGTGTGTGTTGACAGAGAGAGAGAGAGAGAGAGAGAGAGAGAGGGAGAGATACAAAGGAATGTAATTCAAATTTTGCACTTCAGACCTTACTGTGTGTGTGTGTGTGTGTGTGTGTGTGTGTGTGTGTGTGTGTGTGTTGACAGAGAGAGAGAGAGAGAGAGAGAGAGAGAGGGAGAGATACAAAGGAATGTAATTCAAATTTTGCACTTCAGACCTTACTGTGTGTGTGTGTGTGTGTGTGACAGACAGACAGACAGAGAGGGAGATTCAAAGCATCAGGACCAGGAGATGACACAGTGCTCCAAAGGCCTGGTTCTGCTGCCTCCTCCTCCACCCACCTGCTGCAGACGCTTCTGTGAAGGGAAACTGCTACATGTTATGTCACCGATCCCTGCCATGCTGCGTGTCTAACGACCCGGCAGGGCCTGCTGAGTACAGTGGTGGTGGAATCGGCCCGATCGGACACTCCTATCTGCCACTTTGACCTTTTTATTCCGTCAAATTTGGACCCATTTACACCAAGTCCAGAACCGTTGGTGCTATCGACATGGGGTCTTCACCAGCGCGTGCGGAGCGGCAGAAAATCCCCACGTAGACACCACTTTCATCCCTCTACGACACTTACTTTCCCAGTTATTCCATTTTATTCCGTCAAGCTCTGGCTAAATCCCCTTAACCTAACCAACCCTAATCATACCTGCATTTGTCCACTGGAGGGAGACAAAAACACCAAGCTCTGAGATTCAAATTTTGAACTGCAGACCTCACAGTGTCTGTGTGTGTGTGTGTGTGTGTGCGCTTTGGTGTGTTTGCTTTGGTGTGTGTGTGTGTGTGTGTGTGTGTGTGTGTGTGACAGAGAGAGAGAGTGACACTTGCTGTGTATTTAAGAAACAAACGCTCAAAGAAACCAAACAGAATGACACAGGCAGAAAGACACTGTTTTATTTTGGTAACCAATGATGCATTTCTTCTCCGCTTGTACAGTGCACCCTGAAGCCGTGTGTGGACCAGGAGATCAGCAGAACAGGAACCACAGAGCGTCAGCGGCAGACATCCAAGCTGCACAGGGCACACGCAGCACCAGGCAGAATTAATGACGTCCCTGATCCACAGCTCAAGCCCAGCCACCCGCTGCCTCCTCGCCGCCTCCTCCCGGGACCTTCAAGGACCACCCACCAGCCACTGGTACACATTCCAATCTTACACAATGGCCCCAGCATCACAGGGCATCTCCTGACATTAAAATCTATCCTGATTTCTGTTGTTTTTCCCTCATCTCTGAGCCGCTGAGTGTGAGTGTGAGTGTGTGTGTGTGTGTGTGTGTGTGTGTGTGTGTGTGTGTGTCTCTCTCTCTTTTACACAAAAAACACATGTCAGTTGTTAAGGAAAATGTTATAAAACACTTCTTCAGTAAAGACTCAGAGAAGAGAAACACACAGAACTTCTTGCTAGCAAGGGCAGCCTCCACTCTAAGAGACTCCAGTGAGAGAACTGCCCCGGTCTTTATTTTATACTCCATTGAGCGTGTGTGTGTGTGTGTGTGTGTGTGTGTGTGTGTGTGTGTGTGTCCCTTTTACACAAAAAATACATGTGAGTGCACTTGCAACAACTTTTAATATGCAATGTACAGGACTTGCTTGCTAGGCGCCATCCTGTGGACCAAACATGCAATTGAAAGATGTTATTTTCGCCGGTATAACACCTTCTGACACTTTGTACCGCATTGAGCCAGCAGAGGGAGCACCTCTTGTTCAATCCCAGTGGCACAGCAGCTGCTCTGCTTCTGTGTGTGTGTGTGTGTGTGTGTGTGTGTGTGTGTGTGTGTGACAGAGAGACAGACAGAGAGAGAGAGAGAGAGACACTTGCTGTGTATTTAAAAAACAAGCGCTCAAACAAACCAAAGAGAACGACAGAGGCAGAAAGACACTGTTTTTTTTGTGGTAACCCATGAGGTCTTGCTATCGAATTGTACAGTGCATCCTGAAGCAAGGCCGAGCAGATGACATAGTGCTCCACAGGCCTGCTTCTGGTGCCTGCTCCTGTACCAACCTGCTGCAGAGGCTTCTGTGAAGGGAAACTGCTACATGTTATGTCACCAATCCCTGCCATGCTGCGTGTCTAACGACCCGGCAGGGCCTGCTGAGTACAGTGGTGGTGGACCCAGGCCCTCTGCACCTTCCTTTCTCCGACTGGGACCCTTTTGTCCCATCCTTTTTGGTCCGATTCGCCATATCTCCAGAACCGAAGAAGCCATCGGCGTGGCTTCTTCGCCACAGCGTCCGGCACCCACCAAAACCCCCACCTAGACACCAACATCAGCCCTCTACACCTCTTACTTTTTCAGTTATTCCACTTTTGTCCCATCCTCTCCTGGCTTTTTCCCCATAACCTATCATTTAAGCCTCATCATACCTGCCATGGGCCACTGGAGGGAGACAAATCACCATGCACTAAAATTCAAATTTTGCACTGCAAACCTCACAGTGTCTGTGTCTGTGTGTGTGTGTGTGTGTGTGTGTGTGTGTGTGTGTGTGTGTGTGTGTGTGTGTGTGTGTGTGTGTGTGTGTGCGCGCTTTGGTGTGTGTGCTTTGGTGTGTGTGTGTGTGTGTGTGTGTGACAGAGAGAGAGAGAGAGAGAGTGACACTTGCTGTGTATTTAAGAAACAAACGCTCAAAGAAACCAAACAGAATGACACAGGCAGAAAGACACTGTTTTATTTTGGTAACCAATGATGCATTTCTTCTCCGCTTGTACAGTGCACCCTGAAGCCGTGTGTGGACCAGGAGATCAGCAGAACAGGAACCACAGAGCGTCAGCGGCAGACATCCAAGCTGCACAGGGCACACGCAGCACCAGGCAGAATTAATGACGTCCCTGATCCACAGCTCAAGCCCAGCCACCCGCTGCCTCCTCGCCGCCTCCTCCCGGGACCTTCAAGGACCACCCACCAGCCACTGGTACACATTCCAATCTTACACAATGGCCCCAGCATCACAGGGCATCTCCTGACATTAAAATCTATCCTGATTTCTGTTGTTTTTCCCTCATCTCTGAGCCGCTGAGTGTGAGTGTGAGTGTGTGTGTGTGTGTGTGTGTGTGTGTGTGTGTGTGTGTGTGTCTCTCTCTCTTTTACACAAAAAACACATGTCAGTTGTTAAGGAAAATGTTATAAAACACTTCTTCAGTAAAGACTCAGAGAAGAGAAACACACAGAACTTCTTGCTAGCAAGGGCAGCCTCCACTCTAAGAGACTCCAGTGAGAGAACTGCCCCGGTCTTTATTTTATACTCCATTGAGCGTGTGTGTGTGCGTGTGTGTGTGTGTGTGTGTGTGTTGACAGAGAGACAGAGAGAGAGAGAGAGAGAGAGGGAGAGATACAAAGGAATGTAATTCAAATTTTGCACTTCAGACCTTACAGTGTGTGTGTGTGTGTGTGTGTGTGTGTGTGTGTGTGTGTGTGTGTGTGTGTGTGTGTGTTGACAGAGAGAGAGAGAGACAGAGAGAGAGAGAGAGAGAGAGAGAGAGGGAGAGATACAAAGGAATGTAATTCAAATTTTGCACTTCAGACCTTACAGTGTGTGTGTGTGTGTGTGTGTGTGTGTGTGTGTGTGTGTCTGTCTTTTACACAAAAAATGCACTTGCAACAACTTTAATATGGAATGTACTGGACTTCCCGGCTAGGCGCCCTCCTGTGGATGACAGGTGCAATTGATTGTCAAAAGCAGATATCTAACAGCTTCTGACACTTTGTACCGCATTGAGCCAGCAGAGGGAGCCCCCCTGGTTCAATCCCAGTTGCACAGCAGTTGTGACCAGCTTCTGTCTGTGTGCTTTGGTGTGTGTGAGTGTGTGTGTGTGTGTGTGTGTTGACAGAGAGAGAGAGAGAGAGAGAGAGAGAGAGGGAGAGATACAAAGGAATGTAATTCAAATTTTGCACTTCAGACCTTACTGTGTGTGTGTGTGTGTGTGTGTGTGTGTGTGTGTGTGTGTGTGTGTGTGTTGACAGAGAGAGAGAGAGAGAGAGAGAGAGAGAGGGAGAGATACAAAGGAATGTAATTCAAATTTTGCACTTCAGACCTTACTGTGTGTGTGTGTGTGTGTGTGACAGACAGACAGACAGAGAGGGAGATTCAAAGCATCAGGACCAGGAGATGACACAGTGCTCCAAAGGCCTGGTTCTGCTGCCTCCTCCTCCACCCACCTGCTGCAGACGCTTCTGTGAAGGGAAACTGCTACATGTTATGTCACCGATCCCTGCCATGCTGCGTGTCTAACGACCCGGCAGGGCCTGCTGAGTACAGTGGTGGTGGAATCGGCCCGATCGGACACTCCTATCTGCCACTTTGACCTTTTTATTCCGTCAAATTTGGACCCATTTACACCAAGTCCAGAACCGTTGGTGCTATCGACATGGGGTCTTCACCAGCGCGTGCGGAGCGGCAGAAAATCCCCACGTAGACACCACTTTCATCCCTCTACGACACTTACTTTCCCAGTTATTCCATTTTATTCCGTCAAGCTCTGGCTAAATCCCCTTAACCTAACCAACCCTAATCATACCTGCATTTGTCCACTGGAGGGAGACAAAAACACCAAGCTCTGAGATTCAAATTTTGAACTGCAGACCTCACAGTGTCTGTGTGTGTGTGTGTGTGTGTGTGTGCGCTTTGGTGTGTTTGCTTTGGTGTGTGTGTGTGTGTGTGTGTGTGTGTGTGTGTGTGTGACAGAGAGAGAGAGTGACACTTGCTGTGTATTTAAGAAACAAACGCTCAAAGAAACCAAACAGAATGACACAGGCAGAAAGACACTGTTTTATTTTGGTAACCAATGATGCATTTCTTCTCCGCTTGTACAGTGCACCCTGAAGCCGTGTGTGGACCAGGAGATCAGCAGAACAGGAACCACAGAGCGTCAGCGGCAGACATCCAAGCTGCACAGGGCACACGCAGCACCAGGCAGAATTAATGACGTCCCTGATCCACAGCTCAAGCCCAGCCACCCGCTGCCTCCTCGCCGCCTCCTCCCGGGACCTTCAAGGACCACCCACCAGCCACTGGTACACATTCCAATCTTACACAATGGCCCCAGCATCACAGGGCATCTCCTGACATTAAAATCTATCCTGATTTCTGTTGTTTTTCCCTCATCTCTGAGCCGCTGAGTGTGAGTGTGAGTGTGTGTGTGTGTGTGTGTGTGTGTGTGTGTGTGTGTGTGTCTCTCTCTCTTTTACACAAAAAACACATGTCAGTTGTTAAGGAAAATGTTATAAAACACTTCTTCAGTAAAGACTCAGAGAAGAGAAACACACAGAACTTCTTGCTAGCAAGGGCAGCCTCCACTCTAAGAGACTCCAGTGAGAGAACTGCCCCGGTCTTTATTTTATACTCCATTGAGCGTGTGTGTGTGTGT
Source organism: Maylandia zebra (assembly GCF_041146795.1). NCBI lineage: Eukaryota > Metazoa > Chordata > Actinopteri > Cichliformes > Cichlidae > Maylandia > Maylandia zebra. The sequence goes on along the minus strand of NC_135185.1, from coordinate 31,864,336 downwards.
GTGTGTGTGTGTGTGTGTGTGTGTGTGTGTCCCTTTTACACAAAAAATACATGTGAGTGCACTTGCAACAACTTTTAATATGCAATGTACAGGACTTGCTTGCTAGGCGCCATCCTGTGGACCAAACATGCAATTGAAAGATGTTATTTTCGCCGGTATAACACCTTCTGACACTTTGTACCGCATTGAGCCAGCAGAGGGAGCACCTCTTGTTCAATCCCAGTGGCACAGCAGCTGCTCTGCTTCTGTGTGTGTGTGTGTGTGTGTGTGTGTGTGTGTGTGTGTGTGTGTGTGTGACAGAGAGACAGACAGAGAGAGAGAGAGAGAGACACTTGCTGTGTATTTAAAAAACAAGCGCTCAAACAAACCAAAGAGAACGACAGAGGCAGAAAGACACTGTTTTTTTTGTGGTAACCCATGAGGTCTTGCTATCGAATTGTACAGTGCATCCTGAAGCAAGGCCGAGCAGATGACATAGTGCTCCACAGGCCTGCTTCTGGTGCCTGCTCCTGTACCAACCTGCTGCAGAGGCTTCTGTGAAGGGAAACTGCTACATGTTATGTCACCAATCCCTGCCATGCTGCGTGTCTAACGACCCGGCAGGGCCTGCTGAGTACAGTGGTGGTGGACCCAGGCCCTCTGCACCTTCCTTTCTCCGACTGGGACCCTTTTGTCCCATCCTTTTTGGTCCGATTCGCCATATCTCCAGAACCGAAGAAGCCATCGGCGTGGCTTCTTCGCCACAGCGTCCGGCACCCACCAAAACCCCCACCTAGACACCAACATCAGCCCTCTACACCTCTTACTTTTTCAGTTATTCCACTTTTGTCCCATCCTCTCCTGGCTTTTTCCCCATAACCTATCATTTAAGCCTCATCATACCTGCCATGGGCCACTGGAGGGAGACAAATCACCATGCACTAAAATTCAAATTTTGCACTGCAAACCTCACAGTGTCTGTGTCTGTGTGTGTGTGTGTGTGTGTGTGTGTGTGTGTGTGTGTGTGTGTGTGTGTGTGTGTGTGTGTGTGTGTGTGCGCGCTTTGGTGTGTGTGCTTTGGTGTGTGTGTGTGTGTGTGTGTGTGACAGAGAGAGAGAGAGAGAGAGTGACACTTGCTGTGTATTTAAGAAACAAACGCTCAAAGAAACCAAACAGAATGACACAGGCAGAAAGACACTGTTTTATTTTGGTAACCAATGATGCATTTCTTCTCCGCTTGTACAGTGCACCCTGAAGCCGTGTGTGGACCAGGAGATCAGCAGAACAGGAACCACAGAGCGTCAGCGGCAGACATCCAAGCTGCACAGGGCACACGCAGCACCAGGCAGAATTAATGACGTCCCTGATCCACAGCTCAAGCCCAGCCACCCGCTGCCTCCTCGCCGCCTCCTCCCGGGACCTTCAAGGACCACCCACCAGCCACTGGTACACATTCCAATCTTACACAATGGCCCCAGCATCACAGGGCATCTCCTGACATTAAAATCTATCCTGATTTCTGTTGTTTTTCCCTCATCTCTGAGCCGCTGAGTGTGAGTGTGAGTGTGTGTGTGTGTGTGTGTGTGTGTGTGTGTGTGTGTGTGTCTCTCTCTCTTTTACACAAAAAACACATGTCAGTTGTTAAGGAAAATGTTATAAAACACTTCTTCAGTAAAGACTCAGAGAAGAGAAACACACGGCAGCCTCCACTCTAAGAGACTCCAGTGAGAGAACTGCCCCGGTCTTTATTTTATACTCCATTGAGCGTGTGTGTGTGCGTGTGTGTGTGTGTGTGTGTGTGTTGACAGAGAGACAGAGAGAGAGAGAGAGAGAGAGGGAGAGATACAAAGGAATGTAATTCAAATTTTGCACTTCAGACCTTACAGTGTGTGTGTGTGTGTGTGTGTGTGTGTGTGTGTGTGTGTGTGTGTGTGTGTGTGTGTGTGTGTTGACAGAGAGAGAGAGAGACAGAGAGAGAGAGAGAGAGAGAGAGAGAGGGAGAGATACAAAGGAATGTAATTCAAATTTTGCACTTCAGACCTTACAGTGTGTGTGTGTGTGTGTGTGTGTGTGTGTGTGTGTGTGTCTGTCTTTTACACAAAAAATGCACTTGCAACAACTTTAATATGGAATGTACTGGACTTCCCGGCTAGGCGCCCTCCTGTGGATGACAGGTGCAATTGATTGTCAAAAGCAGATATCTAACAGCTTCTGACACTTTGTACCGCATTGAGCCAGCAGAGGGAGCCCCCCTGGTTCAATCCCAGTTGCACAGCAGTTGTGACCAGCTTCTGTCTGTGTGCTTTGGTGTGTGTGAGTGTGTGTGTGTGTGTGTGTGTTGACAGAGAGAGAGAGAGAGAGAGAGAGAGAGAGGGAGAGATACAAAGGAATGTAATTCAAATTTTGCACTTCAGACCTTACTGTGTGTGTGTGTGTGTGTGTGTGTGTGTGTGTGTGTGTGTGTGTGTGTGTTGACAGAGAGAGAGAGAGAGAGAGAGAGAGAGAGGGAGAGATACAAAGGAATGTAATTCAAATTTTGCACTTCAGACCTTACTGTGTGTGTGTGTGTGTGTGTGACAGACAGACAGACAGAGAGGGAGATTCAAAGCATCAGGACCAGGAGATGACACAGTGCTCCAAAGGCCTGGTTCTGCTGCCTCCTCCTCCACCCACCTGCTGCAGACGCTTCTGTGAAGGGAAACTGCTACATGTTATGTCACCGATCCCTGCCATGCTGCGTGTCTAACGACCCGGCAGGGCCTGCTGAGTACAGTGGTGGTGGAATCGGCCCGATCGGACACTCCTATCTGCCACTTTGACCTTTTTATTCCGTCAAATTTGGACCCATTTACACCAAGTCCAGAACCGTTGGTGCTATCGACATGGGGTCTTCACCAGCGCGTGCGGAGCGGCAGAAAATCCCCACGTAGACACCACTTTCATCCCTCTACGACACTTACTTTCCCAGTTATTCCATTTTATTCCGTCAAGCTCTGGCTAAATCCCCTTAACCTAACCAACCCTAATCATACCTGCATTTGTCCACTGGAGGGAGACAAAAACACCAAGCTCTGAGATTCAAATTTTGAACTGCAGACCTCACAGTGTCTGTGTGTGTGTGTGTGTGTGTGTGTGCGCTTTGGTGTGTTTGCTTTGGTGTGTGTGTGTGTGTGTGTGTGTGTGTGTGTGTGTGTGACAGAGAGAGAGAGTGACACTTGCTGTGTATTTAAGAAACAAACGCTCAAAGAAACCAAACAGAATGACACAGGCAGAAAGACACTGTTTTATTTTGGTAACCAATGATGCATTTCTTCTCCGCTTGTACAGTGCACCCTGAAGCCGTGTGTGGACCAGGAGATCAGCAGAACAGGAACCACAGAGCGTCAGCGGCAGACATCCAAGCTGCACAGGGCACACGCAGCACCAGGCAGAATTAATGACGTCCCTGATCCACAGCTCAAGCCCAGCCACCCGCTGCCTCCTCGCCGCCTCCTCCCGGGACCTTCAAGGACCACCCACCAGCCACTGGTACACATTCCAATCTTACACAATGGCCCCAGCATCACAGGGCATCTCCTGACATTAAAATCTATCCTGATTTCTGTTGTTTTTCCCTCATCTCTGAGCCGCTGAGTGTGAGTGTGAGTGTGTGTGTGTGTGTGTGTGTGTGTGTGTGTGTGTGTGTCTCTCTCTCTTTTACACAAAAAACACATGTCAGTTGTTAAGGAAAATGTTATAAAACACTTCTTCAGTAAAGACTCAGAGAAGAGAAACACACAGAACTTCTTGCTAGCAAGGGCAGCCTCCACTCTAAGAGACTCCAGTGAGAGAACTGCCCCGGTCTTTATTTTATACTCCATTGAGCGTGTGTGTGTGTGTGTGTGTGTGTGTGTGTGTGTGTGTGTGTGTCCCTTTTACACAAAAAATACATGTGAGTGCACTTGCAACAACTTTTAATATGCAATGTACAGGACTTGCTTGCTAGGCGCCATCCTGTGGACCAAACATGCAATTGAAAGATGTTATTTTCGCCGGTATAACACCTTCTGACACTTTGTACCGCATTGAGCCAGCAGAGGGAGCACCTCTTGTTCAATCCCAGTGGCACAGCAGCTGCTCTGCTTCTGTGTGTGTGTGTGTGTGTGTGTGTGTGTGTGTGTGTGTGTGTGTGTGTGACAGAGAGACAGACAGAGAGAGAGAGAGAGAGACACTTGCTGTGTATTTAAAAAACAAGCGCTCAAACAAACCAAAGAGAACGACAGAGGCAGAAAGACACTGTTTTTTTTGTGGTAACCCATGAGGTCTTGCTATCGAATTGTACAGTGCATCCTGAAGCAAGGCCGAGCAGATGACATAGTGCTCCACAGGCCTGCTTCTGGTGCCTGCTCCTGTACCAACCTGCTGCAGAGGCTTCTGTGAAGGGAAACTGCTACATGTTATGTCACCAATCCCTGCCATGCTGCGTGTCTAACGACCCGGCAGGGCCTGCTGAGTACAGTGGTGGTGGACCCAGGCCCTCTGCACCTTCCTTTCTCCGACTGGGACCCTTTTGTCCCATCCTTTTTGGTCCGATTCGCCATATCTCCAGAACCGAAGAAGCCATCGGCGTGGCTTCTTCGCCACAGCGTCCGGCACCCACCAAAACCCCCACCTAGACACCAACATCAGCCCTCTACACCTCTTACTTTTTCAGTTATTCCACTTTTGTCCCATCCTCTCCTGGCTTTTTCCCCATAACCTATCATTTAAGCCTCATCATACCTGCCATGGGCCACTGGAGGGAGACAAATCACCATGCACTAAAATTCAAATTTTGCACTGCAAACCTCACAGTGTCTGTGTCTGTGTGTGTGTGTGTGTGTGTGTGTGTGTGTGTGTGTGTGTGTGTGTGTGTGTGTGTGTGTGTGTGTGTGCGCGCTTTGGTGTGTGTGCTTTGGTGTGTGTGTGTGTGTGTGTGTGTGACAGAGAGAGAGAGAGAGAGAGTGACACTTGCTGTGTATTTAAGAAACAAACGCTCAAAGAAACCAAACAGAATGACACAGGCAGAAAGACACTGTTTTATTTTGGTAACCAATGATGCATTTCTTCTCCGCTTGTACAGTGCACCCTGAAGCCGTGTGTGGACCAGGAGATCAGCAGAACAGGAACCACAGAGCGTCAGCGGCAGACATCCAAGCTGCACAGGGCACACGCAGCACCAGGCAGAATTAATGACGTCCCTGATCCACAGCTCAAGCCCAGCCACCCGCTGCCTCCTCGCCGCCTCCTCCCGGGACCTTCAAGGACCACCCACCAGCCACTGGTACACATTCCAATCTTACACAATGGCCCCAGCATCACAGGGCATCTCCTGACATTAAAATCTATCCTGATTTCTGTTGTTTTTCCCTCATCTCTGAGCCGCTGAGTGTGAGTGTGAGTGTGTGTGTGTGTGTGTGTGTGTGTGTGTGTGTGTGTGTGTGTCTCTCTCTCTTTTACACAAAAAACACATGTCAGTTGTTAAGGAAAATGTTATAAAAACACTTCTTCAGTAAAGACTCAGAGAAGAGAAACACACAGAACTTCTTGCTAGCAAGGGCAGCCTCCACTCTAAGAGACTCCAGTGAGAGAACTGCCCCGGTCTTTATTTTATACTCCATTGAGCGTGTGTGTGTGCGTGTGTGTGTGTGTGTGTGTGTGTTGACAGAGAGACAGAGAGAGAGAGAGAGAGAGAGGGAGAGATACAAAGGAATGTAATTCAAATTTTGCACTTCAGACCTTACAGTGTGTGTGTGTGTGTGTGTGTGTGTGTGTGTGTGTGTGTGTGTGTGTGTGTGTGTGTGTGTGTTGACAGAGAGAGAGAGAGACAGAGAGAGAGAGAGAGAGAGAGAGAGAGGGAGAGATACAAAGGAATGTAATTCAAATTTTGCACTTCAGACCTTACAGTGTGTGTGTGTGTGTGTGTGTGTGTGTGTGTGTGTGTGTCTGTCTTTTACACAAAAAATGCACTTGCAACAACTTTAATATGGAATGTACTGGACTTCCCGGCTAGGCGCCCTCCTGTGGATGACAGGTGCAATTGATTGTCAAAAGCAGATATCTAACAGCTTCTGACACTTTGTACCGCATTGAGCCAGCAGAGGGAGCCCCCCTGGTTCAATCCCAGTTGCACAGCAGTTGTGACCAGCTTCTGTCTGTGTGCTTTGGTGTGTGTGAGTGTGTGTGTGTGTGTGTGTGTTGACAGAGAGAGAGAGAGAGAGAGAGAGAGAGAGGGAGAGATACAAAGGAATGTAATTCAAATTTTGCACTTCAGACCTTACTGTGTGTGTGTGTGTGTGTGTGTGTGTGTGTGTGTGTGTGTGTGTGTGTTGACAGAGAGAGAGAGAGAGAGAGAGAGAGAGAGGGAGAGATACAAAGGAATGTAATTCAAATTTTGCACTTCAGACCTTACTGTGTGTGTGTGTGTGTGTGTGACAGACAGACAGACAGAGAGGGAGATTCAAAGCATCAGGACCAGGAGATGACACAGTGCTCCAAAGGCCTGGTTCTGCTGCCTCCTCCTCCACCCACCTGCTGCAGACGCTTCTGTGAAGGGAAACTGCTACATGTTATGTCACCGATCCCTGCCATGCTGCGTGTCTAACGACCCGGCAGGGCCTGCTGAGTACAGTGGTGGTGGAATCGGCCCGATCGGACACTCCTATCTGCCACTTTGACCTTTTTATTCCGTCAAATTTGGACCCATTTACACCAAGTCCAGAACCGTTGGTGCTATCGACATGGGGTCTTCACCAGCGCGTGCGGAGCGGCAGAAAATCCCCACGTAGACACCACTTTCATCCCTCTACGACACTTACTTTCCCAGTTATTCCATTTTATTCCGTCAAGCTCTGGCTAAATCCCCTTAACCTAACCAACCCTAATCATACCTGCATTTGTCCACTGGAGGGAGACAAAAACACCAAGCTCTGAGATTCAAATTTTGAACTGCAGACCTCACAGTGTCTGTGTGTGTGTGTGTGTGTGTGTGTGCGCTTTGGTGTGTTTGCTTGTGTGTGTGTGTGTGTGTGTGTGTGTGTGTGTGTGTGTGACAGAGAGAGAGAGTGACACTTGCTGTGTATTTAAGAAACAAACGCTCAAAGAAACCAAACAGAATGACACAGGCAGAAAGACACTGTTTTATTTTGGTAACCAATGATGCATTTCTTCTCCGCTTGTACAGTGCACCCTGAAGCCGTGTGTGGACCAGGAGATCAGCAGAACAGGAACCACAGAGCGTCAGCGGCAGACATCCAAGCTGCACAGGGCACACGCAGCACCAGGCAGAATTAATGACGTCCCTGATCCACAGCTCAAGCCCAGCCACCCGCTGCCTCCTCGCCGCCTCCTCCCGGGACCTTCAAGGACCACCCACCAGCCACTGGTACACATTCCAATCTTACACAATGGCCCCAGCATCACAGGGCATCTCCTGACATTAAAATCTATCCTGATTTCTGTTGTTTTTCCCTCATCTCTGAGCCGCTGAGTGTGAGTGTGAGTGTGTGTGTGTGTGTGTGTGTGTGTGTGTGTGTGTGTGTGTCTCTCTCTCTTTTACACAAAAAACACATGTCAGTTGTTAAGGAAAATGTTATAAAACACTTCTTCAGTAAAGACTCAGAGAAGAGAAACACACAGAACTTCTTGCTAGCAAGGGCAGCCTCCACTCTAAGAGACTCCAGTGAGAGAACTGCCCCGGTCTTTATTTTATACTCCATTGAGCGTGTGTGTGTGTGTGTGTGTGTGTGTGTGTGTGTGTGTGTGTGTCCCTTTTACACAAAAAATACATGTGAGTGCACTTGCAACAACTTTTAATATGCAATGTACAGGACTTGCTTGCTAGGCGCCATCCTGTGGACCAAACATGCAATTGAAAGATGTTATTTTCGCCGGTATAACACCTTCTGACACTTTGTACCGCATTGAGCCAGCAGAGGGAGCACCTCTTGTTCAATCCCAGTGGCACAGCAGCTGCTCTGCTTCTGTGTGTGTGTGTGTGTGTGTGTGTGTGTGTGTGTGTGTGTGTGTGTGTGACAGAGAGACAGACAGAGAGAGAGAGAGAGAGACACTTGCTGTGTATTTAAAAAACAAGCGCTCAAACAAACCAAAGAGAACGACAGAGGCAGAAAGACACTGTTTTTTTTGTGGTAACCCATGAGGTCTTGCTATCGAATTGTACAGTGCATCCTGAAGCAAGGCCGAGCAGATGACATAGTGCTCCACAGGCCTGCTTCTGGTGCCTGCTCCTGTACCAACCTGCTGCAGAGGCTTCTGTGAAGGGAAACTGCTACATGTTATGTCACCAATCCCTGCCATGCTGCGTGTCTAACGACCCGGCAGGGCCTGCTGAGTACAGTGGTGGTGGACCCAGGCCCTCTGCACCTTCCTTTCTCCGACTGGGACCCTTTTGTCCCATCCTTTTTGGTCCGATTCGCCATATCTCCAGAACCGAAGAAGCCATCGGCGTGGCTTCTTCGCCACAGCGTCCGGCACCCACCAAAACCCCCACCTAGACACCAACATCAGCCCTCTACACCTCTTACTTTTTCAGTTATTCCACTTTTGTCCCATCCTCTCCTGGCTTTTTCCCCATAACCTATCATTTAAGCCTCATCATACCTGCCATGGGCCACTGGAGGGAGACAAATCACCATGCACTAAAATTCAAATTTTGCACTGCAAACCTCACAGTGTCTGTGTCTGTGTGTGTGTGTGTGTGTGTGTGTGTGTGTGTGTGTGTGTGTGTGTGTGTGTGTGTGTGTGTGTGTGTGTGCGCGCTTTGGTGTGTGTGCTTTGGTGTGTGTGTGTGTGTGTGTGTGTGACAGAGAGAGAGAGAGAGAGAGTGACACTTGCTGTGTATTTAAGAAACAAACGCTCAAAGAAACCAAACAGAATGACACAGGCAGAAAGACACTGTTTTATTTTGGTAACCAATGATGCATTTCTTCTCCGCTTGTACAGTGCACCCTGAAGCCGTGTGTGGACCAGGAGATCAGCAGAACAGGAACCACAGAGCGTCAGCGGCAGACATCCAAGCTGCACAGGGCACACGCAGCACCAGGCAGAATTAATGACGTCCCTGATCCACAGCTCAAGCCCAGCCACCCGCTGCCTCCTCGCCGCCTCCTCCCGGGACCTTCAAGGACCACCCACCAGCCACTGGTACACATTCCAATCTTACACAATGGCCCCAGCATCACAGGGCATCTCCTGACATTAAAATCTATCCTGATTTCTGTTGTTTTTCCCTCATCTCTGAGCCGCTGAGTGTGAGTGTGAGTGTGTGTGTGTGTGTGTGTGTGTGTGTGTGTGTGTGTGTGTCTCTCTCTCTTTTACACAAAAAACACATGTCAGTTGTTAAGGAAAATGTTATAAAACACTTCTTCAGTAAAGACTCAGAGAAGAGAAACACACAGAACTTCTTGCTAGCAAGGGCAGCCTCCACTCTAAGAGACTCCAGTGAGAGAACTGCCCCGGTCTTTATTTTATACTCCATTGAGCGTGTGTGTGTGCGTGTGTGTGTGTGTGTGTGTGTGTTGACAGAGAGACAGAGAGAGAGAGAGAGAGAGAGGGAGAGATACAAAGGAATGTAATTCAAATTTTGCACTTCAGACCTTACAGTGTGTGTGTGTGTGTGTGTGTGTGTGTGTGTGTGTGTGTGTGTGTGTGTGTTGACAGAGAGAGAGAGAGACAGAGAGAGAGAGAGAGAGAGAGAGAGAGGGAGAGATACAAAGGAATGTAATTCAAATTTTGCACTTCAGACCTTACAGTGTGTGTGTGTGTGTGTGTGTGTGTGTGTGTGTGTGTGTCTGTCTTTTACACAAAAAATGCACTTGCAACAACTTTAATATGGAATGTACTGGACTTCCCGGCTAGGCGCCCTCCTGTGGATGACAGGTGCAATTGATTGTCAAAAGCAGATATCTAACAGCTTCTGACACTTTGTACCGCATTGAGCCAGCAGAGGGAGCCCCCCTGGTTCAATCCCAGTTGCACAGCAGTTGTGACCAGCTTCTGTCTGTGTGCTTTGGTGTGTGTGAGTGTGTGTGTGTGTGTGTTGACAGAGAGAGAGAGAGAGAGAGAGAGAGAGAGGGAGAGATACAAAGGAATGTAATTCAAATTTTGCACTTCAGACCTTACTGTGTGTGTGTGTGTGTGTGTGTGTGTGTGTGTGTGTGTGTGTGTGTGTACAGAGAGAGAGAGAGAGAGAGAGAGAGAGAGGGAGAGATACAAAGGAATGTAATTCAAATTTTGCACTTCAGACCTTACTGTGTGTGTGTGTGTGTGTGTGACAGACAGACAGACAGAGAGGGAGATTCAAAGCATCAGGACCAGGAGATGACACAGTGCTCCAAAGGCCTGGTTCTGCTGCCTCCTCCTCCACCCACCTGCTGCAGACGCTTCTGTGAAGGGAAACTGCTACATGTTATGTCACCGATCCCTGCCATGCTGCGTGTCTAACGACCCGGCAGGGCCTGCTGAGTACAGTGGTGGTGGAATCGGCCCGATCGGACACTCCTATCTGCCACTTTGACCTTTTTATTCCGTCAAATTTGGACCCATTTACACCAAGTCCAGAACCGTTGGTGCTATCGACATGGGGTCTTCACCAGCGCGTGCGGAGCGGCAGAAAATCCCCACGTAGACACCACTTTCATCCCTCTACGACACTTACTTTCCCAGTTATTCCATTTTATTCCGTCAAGCTCTGGCTAAATCCCCTTAACCTAACCAACCCTAATCATACCTGCATTTGTCCACTGGAGGGAGACAAAAACACCAAGCTCTGAGATTCAAATTTTGAACTGCAGACCTCACAGTGTCTGTGTGTGTGTGTGTGTGTGTGTGTGCGCTTTGGTGTGTTTGCTTTGGTGTGTGTGTGTGTGTGTGTGTGTGTGTGTGTGTGTGTGACAGAGAGAGAGAGTGACACTTGCTGTGTATTTAAGAAACAAACGCTCAAAGAAACCAAACAGAATGACACAGGCAGAAAGACACTGTTTTATTTTGGTAACCAATGATGCATTTCTTCTCCGCTTGTACAGTGCACCCTGAAGCCGTGTGTGGACCAGGAGATCAGCAGAACAGGAACCACAGAGCGTCAGCGGCAGACATCCAAGCTGCACAGGGCACACGCAGCACCAGGCAGAATTAATGACGTCCCTGATCCACAGCTCAAGCCCAGCCACCCGCTGCCTCCTCGCCGCCTCCTCCCGGGACCTTCAAGGACCACCCACCAGCCACTGGTACACATTCCAATCTTACACAATGGCCCCAGCATCACAGGGCATCTCCTGACATTAAAATCTATCCTGATTTCTGTTGTTTTTCCCTCATCTCTGAGCCGCTGAGTGTGAGTGTGAGTGTGTGTGTGTGTGTGTGTGTGTGTGTGTGTGTGTGTGTCTCTCTCTCTTTTACACAAAAAACACATGTCAGTTGTTAAGGAAAATGTTATAAAACACTTCTTCAGTAAAGACTCAGAGAAGAGAAACACACAGAACTTCTTGCTAGCAAGGGCAGCCTCCACTCTAAGAGACTCCAGTGAGAGAACTGCCCCGGTCTTTATTTTATACTCCATTGAGCGTGTGTGTGTGTGTGTGTGTGTGTGTGTGTGTGTGTGTGTGTGTCCCTTTTACACAAAAAATACATGTGAGTGCACTTGCAACAACTTTTAATATGCAATGTACAGGACTTGCTTGCTAGGCGCCATCCTGTGGACCAAACATGCAATTGAAAGATGTTATTTTCGCCGGTATAACACCTTCTGACACTTTGTACCGCATTGAGCCAGCAGAGGGAGCACCTCTTGTTCAATCCCAGTGGCACAGCAGCTGCTCTGCTTCTGTGTGTGTGTGTGTGTGTGTGTGTGTGTGTGTGTGTGTGTGTGACAGAGAGACAGACAGAGAGAGAGAGAGAGAGACACTTGCTGTGTATTTAAAAAACAAGCGCTCAAACAAACCAAAGAGAACGACAGAGGCAGAAAGACACTGTTTTTTTTGTGGTAACCCATGAGGTCTTGCTATCGAATTGTACAGTGCATCCTGAAGCAAGGCCGAGCAGATGACATAGTGCTCCACAGGCCTGCTTCTGGTGCCTGCTCCTGTACCAACCTGCTGCAGAGGCTTCTGTGAAGGGAAACTGCTACATGTTATGTCACCAATCCCTGCCATGCTGCGTGTCTAACGACCCGGCAGGGCCTGCTGAGTACAGTGGTGGTGGACCCAGGCCCTCTGCACCTTCCTTTCTCCGACTGGGACCCTTTTGTCCCATCCTTTTTGGTCCGATTCGCCATATCTCCAGAACCGAAGAAGCCATCGGCGTGGCTTCTTCGCCACAGCGTCCGGCACCCACCAAAACCCCCACCTAGACACCAACATCAGCCCTCTACACCTCTTACTTTTTCAGTTATTCCACTTTTGTCCCATCCTCTCCTGGCTTTTTCCCCATAACCTATCATTTAAGCCTCATCATACCTGCCATGGGCCACTGGAGGGAGACAAATCACCATGCACTAAAATTCAAATTTTGCACTGCAAACCTCACAGTGTCTGTGTCTGTGTGTGTGTGTGTGTGTGTGTGTGTGTGTGTGTGTGTGTGTGTGTGTGTGTGTGTGTGTGTGTGTGTGTGCGCGCTTTGGTGTGTGTGCTTTGGTGTGTGTGTGTGTGTGTGTGTGTGACAGAGAGAGAGAGAGAGAGAGTGACACTTGCTGTGTATTTAAGAAACAAACGCTCAAAGAAACCAAACAGAATGACACAGGCAGAAAGACACTGTTTTATTTTGGTAACCAATGATGCATTTCTTCTCCGCTTGTACAGTGCACCCTGAAGCCGTGTGTGGACCAGGAGATCAGCAGAACAGGAACCACAGAGCGTCAGCGGCAGACATCCAAGCTGCACAGGGCACACGCAGCACCAGGCAGAATTAATGACGTCCCTGATCCACAGCTCAAGCCCAGCCACCCGCTGCCTCCTCGCCGCCTCCTCCCGGGACCTTCAAGGACCACCCACCAGCCACTGGTACACATTCCAATCTTACACAATGGCCCCAGCATCACAGGGCATCTCCTGACATTAAAATCTATCCTGATTTCTGTTGTTTTTCCCTCATCTCTGAGCCGCTGAGTGTGAGTGTGAGTGTGTGTGTGTGTGTGTGTGTGTGTGTGTGTGTGTGTGTGTCTCTCTCTCTTTTACACAAAAAACACATGTCAGTTGTTAAGGAAAATGTTATAAAACACTTCTTCAGTAAAGACTCAGAGAAGAGAAACACACAGAACTTCTTGCTAGCAAGGGCAGCCTCCACTCTAAGAGACTCCAGTGAGAGAACTGCCCCGGTCTTTATTTTATACTCCATTGAGCGTGTGTGTGTGCGTGTGTGTGTGTGTGTGTGTGTGTTGACAGAGAGACAGAGAGAGAGAGAGAGAGAGAGGGAGAGATACAAAGGAATGTAATTCAAATTTTGCACTTCAGACCTTACAGTGTGTGTGTGTGTGTGTGTGTGTGTGTGTGTGTGTGTGTGTGTGTGTGTGTGTGTGTGTGTTGACAGAGAGAGAGAGAGACAGAGAGAGAGAGAGAGAGAGAGAGAGAGGGAGAGATACAAAGGAATGTAATTCAAATTTTGCACTTCAGACCTTACAGTGTGTGTGTGTGTGTGTGTGTGTGTGTGTGTGTGTGTGTCTGTCTTTTACACAAAAAATGCACTTGCAACAACTTTAATATGGAATGTACTGGACTTCCCGGCTAGGCGCCCTCCTGTGGATGACAGGTGCAATTGATTGTCAAAAGCAGATATCTAACAGCTTCTGACACTTTGTACCGCATTGAGCCAGCAGAGGGAGCCCCCCTGGTTCAATCCCAGTTGCACAGCAGTTGTGACCAGCTTCTGTCTGTGTGCTTTGGTGTGTGTGAGTGTGTGTGTGTGTGTGTGTGTTGACAGAGAGAGAGAGAGAGAGAGAGAGAGAGAGGGAGAGATACAAAGGAATGTAATTCAAATTTTGCACTTCAGACCTTACTGTGTGTGTGTGTGTGTGTGTGTGTGTGTGTGTGTGTGTGTGTGTGTTGACAGAGAGAGAGAGAGAGAGAGAGAGAGAGAGGGAGAGATACAAAGGAATGTAATTCAAATTTTGCACTTCAGACCTTACTGTGTGTGTGTGTGTGTGTGTGACAGACAGACAGACAGAGAGGGAGATTCAAAGCATCAGGACCAGGAGATGACACAGTGCTCCAAAGGCCTGGTTCTGCTGCCTCCTCCTCCACCCACCTGCTGCAGACGCTTCTGTGAAGGGAAACTGCTACATGTTATGTCACCGATCCCTGCCATGCTGCGTGTCTAACGACCCGGCAGGGCCTGCTGAGTACAGTGGTGGTGGAATCGGCCCGATCGGACACTCCTATCTGCCACTTTGACCTTTTTATTCCGTCAAATTTGGACCCATTTACACCAAGTCCAGAACCGTTGGTGCTATCGACATGGGGTCTTCACCAGCGCGTGCGGAGCGGCAGAAAATCCCCACGTAGACACCACTTTCATCCCTCTACGACACTTACTTTCCCAGTTATTCCATTTTATTCCGTCAAGCTCTGGCTAAATCCCCTTAACCTAACCAACCCTAATCATACCTGCATTTGTCCACTGGAGGGAGACAAAAACACCAAGCTCTGAGATTCAAATTTTGAACTGCAGACCTCACAGTGTCTGTGTGTGTGTGTGTGTGTGTGTGTGCGCTTTGGTGTGTTTGCTTTGGTGTGTGTGTGTGTGTGTGTGTGTGTGTGTGTGTGTGTGACAGAGAGAGAGAGTGACACTTGCTGTGTATTTAAGAAACAAACGCTCAAAGAAACCAAACAGAATGACACAGGCAGAAAGACACTGTTTTATTTTGGTAACCAATGATGCATTTCTTCTCCGCTTGTACAGTGCACCCTGAAGCCGTGTGTGGACCAGGAGATCAGCAGAACAGGAACCACAGAGCGTCAGCGGCAGACATCCAAGCTGCACAGGGCACACGCAGCACCAGGCAGAATTAATGACGTCCCTGATCCACAGCTCAAGCCCAGCCACCCGCTGCCTCCTCGCCGCCTCCTCCCGGGACCTTCAAGGACCACCCACCAGCCACTGGTACACATTCCAATCTTACACAATGGCCCCAGCATCACAGGGCATCTCCTGACATTAAAATCTATCCTGATTTCTGTTGTTTTTCCCTCATCTCTGAGCCGCTGAGTGTGAGTGTGAGTGTGTGTGTGTGTGTGTGTGTGTGTGTGTGTGTGTGTGTGTCTCTCTCTCTTTTACACAAAAAACACATGTCAGTTGTTAAGGAAAATGTTATAAAACACTTCTTCAGTAAAGACTCAGAGAAGAGAAACACACAGAACTTCTTGCTAGCAAGGGCAGCCTCCACTCTAAGAGACTCCAGTGAGAGAACTGCCCCGGTCTTTATTTTATACTCCATTGAGCGTGTGTGTGTGTGTGTGTGTGTGTGTGTGTGTGTGTGTGTGTGTCCCTTTTACACAAAAAATACATGTGAGTGCACTTGCAACAACTTTTAATATGCAATGTACAGGACTTGCTTGCTAGGCGCCATCCTGTGGACCAAACATGCAATTGAAAGATGTTATTTTCGCCGGTATAACACCTTCTGACACTTTGTACCGCATTGAGCCAGCAGAGGGAGCACCTCTTGTTCAATCCCAGTGGCACAGCAGCTGCTCTGCTTCTGTGTGTGTGTGTGTGTGTGTGTGTGTGTGTGTGTGTGTGTGTGTGTGTGACAGAGAGACAGACAGAGAGAGAGAGAGAGAGACACTTGCTGTGTATTTAAAAAACAAGCGCAAGAGAACGACAGAGGCAGAAAGACACTGTTTTTTTTGTGGTAACCCATGAGGTCTTGCTATCGAATTGTACAGTGCATCCTGAAGCAAGGCCGAGCAGATGACATAGTGCTCCACAGGCCTGCTTCTGGTGCCTGCTCCTGTACCAACCTGCTGCAGAGGCTTCTGTGAAGGGAAACTGCTACATGTTATGTCACCAATCCCTGCCATGCTGCGTGTCTAACGACCCGGCAGGGCCTGCTGAGTACAGTGGTGGTGGACCCAGGCCCTCTGCACCTTCCTTTCTCCGACTGGGACCCTTTTGTCCCATCCTTTTTGGTCCGATTCGCCATATCTCCAGAACCGAAGAAGCCATCGGCGTGGCTTCTTCGCCACAGCGTCCGGCACCCACCAAAACCCCCACCTAGACACCAACATCAGCCCTCTACACCTCTTACTTTTTCAGTTATTCCACTTTTGTCCCATCCTCTCCTGGCTTTTTCCCCATAACCTATCATTTAAGCCTCATCATACCTGCCATGGGCCACTGGAGGGAGACAAATCACCATGCACTAAAATTCAAATTTTGCACTGCAAACCTCACAGTGTCTGTGTCTGTGTGTGTGTGTGTGTGTGTGTGTGTGTGTGTGTGTGTGTGTGTGTGTGTGTGTGTGTGTGTGTGTGTGTGCGCGCTTTGGTGTGTGTGCTTTGGTGTGTGTGTGTGTGTGTGTGTGTGACAGAGAGAGAGAGAGAGAGAGTGACACTTGCTGTGTATTTAAGAAACAAACGCTCAAAGAAACCAAACAGAATGACACAGGCAGAAAGACACTGTTTTATTTTGGTAACCAATGATGCATTTCTTCTCCGCTTGTACAGTGCACCCTGAAGCCGTGTGTGGACCAGGAGATCAGCAGAACAGGAACCACAGAGCGTCAGCGGCAGACATCCAAGCTGCACAGGGCACACGCAGCACCAGGCAGAATTAATGACGTCCCTGATCCACAGCTCAAGCCCAGCCACCCGCTGCCTCCTCGCCGCCTCCTCCCGGGACCTTCAAGGACCACCCACCAGCCACTGGTACACATTCCAATCTTACACAATGGCCCCAGCATCACAGGGCATCTCCTGACATTAAAATCTATCCTGATTTCTGTTGTTTTTCCCTCATCTCTGAGGAGCCGCTGAGTGTGAGTGTGAGTGTGTGTGTGTGTGTGTGTGTGTGTGTGTGTGTGTGTGTGTCTCTCTCTCTTTTACACAAAAAACACATGTCAGTTGTTAAGGAAAATGTTATAAAACACTTCTTCAGTAAAGACTCAGAGAAGAGAAACACACAGAACTTCTTGCTAGCAAGGGCAGCCTCCACTCTAAGAGACTCCAGTGAGAGAACTGCCCCGGTCTTTATTTTATACTCCATTGAGCGTGTGTGTGTGCGTGTGTGTGTGTGTGTGTGTGTGTTGACAGAGAGACAGAGAGAGAGAGAGAGAGAGAGGGAGAGATACAAAGGAATGTAATTCAAATTTTGCACTTCAGACCTTACAGTTGTGTGTGTGTGTGTGTGTGTGTGTGTGTGTGTGTGTGTGTGTGTGTGTGTGTGTGGACAGAGAGAGAGAGAGACAGAGAGAGAGAGAGAGAGAGAGAGAGAGGGAGAGATACAAAGGAATGTAATTCAAATTTTGCACTTCAGACCTTACAGTGTGTGTGTGTGTGTGTGTGTGTGTGTGTGTGTGTGTGTCTGTCTTTTACACAAAAAATGCACTTGCAACAACTTTAATATGGAATGTACTGGACTTCCCGGCTAGGCGCCCTCCTGTGGATGACAGGTGCAATTGATTGTCAAAAGCAGATATCTAACAGCTTCTGACACTTTGTACCGCATTGAGCCAGCAGAGGGAGCCCCCCTGGTTCAATCCCAGTTGCACAGCAGTTGTGACCAGCTTCTGTCTGTGTGCTTTGGTGTGTGTGAGTGTGTGTGTGTGTGTTGACAGAGAGAGAGAGAGAGAGAGAGAGAGAGAGGGAGAGATACAAAGGAATGTAATTCAAATTTTGCACTTCAGACCTTACTGTGTGTGTGTGTGTGTGTGTGTGTGTGTGTGTGTGTGTGTGTGTGTTGACAGAGAGAGAGAGAGAGAGAGAGAGAGAGAGGGAGAGATACAAAGGAATGTAATTCAAATTTTGCACTTCAGACCTTACTGTGTGTGTGTGTGTGTGTGTGACAGACAGACAGACAGAGAGGGAGATTCAAAGCATCAGGACCAGGAGATGACACAGTGCTCCAAAGGCCTGGTTCTGCTGCCTCCTCCTCCACCCACCTGCTGCAGACGCTTCTGTGAAGGGAAACTGCTACATGTTATGTCACCGATCCCTGCCATGCTGCGTGTCTAACGACCCGGCAGGGCCTGCTGAGTACAGTGGTGGTGGAATCGGCCCGATCGGACACTCCTATCTGCCACTTTGACCTTTTTATTCCGTCAAATTTGGACCCATTTACACCAAGTCCAGAACCGTTGGTGCTATCGACATGGGGTCTTCACCAGCGCGTGCGGAGCGGCAGAAAATCCCCACGTAGACACCACTTTCATCCCTCTACGACACTTACTTTCCCAGTTATTCCATTTTATTCCGTCAAGCTCTGGCTAAATCCCCTTAACCTAACCAACCCTAATCATACCTGCATTTGTCCACTGGAGGGAGACAAAAACACCAAGCTCTGAGATTCAAATTTTGAACTGCAGACCTCACAGTGTCTGTGTGTGTGTGTGTGTGTGTGTGTGCGCTTTGGTGTGTTTGCTTTGGTGTGTGTGTGTGTGTGTGTGTGTGTGTGTGTGTGTGTGACAGAGAGAGAGAGTGACACTTGCTGTGTATTTAAGAAACAAACGCTCAAAGAAACCAAACAGAATGACACAGGCAGAAAGACACTGTTTTATTTTGGTAACCAATGATGCATTTCTTCTCCGCTTGTACAGTGCACCCTGAAGCCGTGTGTGGACCAGGAGATCAGCAGAACAGGAACCACAGAGCGTCAGCGGCAGACATCCAAGCTGCACAGGGCACACGCAGCACCAGGCAGAATTAATGACGTCCCTGATCCACAGCTCAAGCCCAGCCACCCGCTGCCTCCTCGCCGCCTCCTCCCGGGACCTTCAAGGACCACCCACCAGCCACTGGTACACATTCCAATCTTACACAATGGCCCCAGCATCACAGGGCATCTCCTGACATTAAAATCTATCCTGATTTCTGTTGTTTTTCCCTCATCTCTGAGCCGCTGAGTGTGAGTGTGAGTGTGTGTGTGTGTGTGTGTGTGTGTGTGTGTGTGTGTGTCTCTCTCTCTTTTACACAAAAAACACATGTCAGTTGTTAAGGAAAATGTTATAAAACACTTCTTCAGTAAAGACTCAGAGAAGAGAAACACACAGAACTTCTTGCTAGCAAGGGCAGCCTCCACTCTAAGAGACTCCAGTGAGAGAACTGCCCCGGTCTTTATTTTATACTCCATTGAGCGTGTGTGTGTGTGTGTGTGTGTGTGTGTGTGTGTGTGTGTGTGTCCCTTTTACACAAAAAATACATGTGAGTGCACTTGCAACAACTTTTAATATGCAATGTACAGGACTTGCTTGCTAGGCGCCATCCTGTGGACCAAACATGCAATTGAAAGATGTTATTTTCGCCGGTATAACACCTTCTGACACTTTGTACCGCATTGAGCCAGCAGAGGGAGCACCTCTTGTTCAATCCCAGTGGCACAGCAGCTGCTCTGCTTCTGTGTGTGTGTGTGTGTGTGTGTGTGTGTGTGTGTGTGTGTGTGTGTGTGTGACAGAGAGACAGACAGAGAGAGAGAGAGAGAGACACTTGCTGTGTATTTAAAAAACAAGCGCTCAAACAAACCAAAGAGAACGACAGAGGCAGAAAGACACTGTTTTTTTTGTGGTAACCCATGAGGTCTTGCTATCGAATTGTACAGTGCATCCTGAAGCAAGGCCGAGCAGATGACATAGTGCTCCACAGGCCTGCTTCTGGTGCCTGCTCCTGTACCAACCTGCTGCAGAGGCTTCTGTGAAGGGAAACTGCTACATGTTATGTCACCAATCCCTGCCATGCTGCGTGTCTAACGACCCGGCAGGGCCTGCTGAGTACAGTGGTGGTGGACCCAGGCCCTCTGCACCTTCCTTTCTCCGACTGGGACCCTTTTGTCCCATCCTTTTTGGTCCGATTCGCCATATCTCCAGAACCGAAGAAGCCATCGGCGTGGCTTCTTCGCCACAGCGTCCGGCACCCACCAAAACCCCCACCTAGACACCAACATCAGCCCTCTACACCTCTTACTTTTTCAGTTATTCCACTTTTGTCCCATCCTCTCCTGGCTTTTTCCCCATAACCTATCATTTAAGCCTCATCATACCTGCCATGGGCCACTGGAGGGAGACAAATCACCATGCACTAAAATTCAAATTTTGCACTGCAAACCTCACAGTGTCTGTGTCTGTGTGTGTGTGTGTGTGTGTGTGTGTGTGTGTGTGTGTGTGTGTGTGTGTGTGTGTGTGTGTGTGTGTGCGCGCTTTGGTGTGTGTGCTTTGGTGTGTGTGTGTGTGTGTGTGTGTGACAGAGAGAGAGAGAGAGAGAGTGACACTTGCTGTGTATTTAAGAAACAAACGCTCAAAGAAACCAAACAGAATGACACAGGCAGAAAGACACTGTTTTATTTTGGTAACCAATGATGCATTTCTTCTCCGCTTGTACAGTGCACCCTGAAGCCGTGTGTGGACCAGGAGATCAGCAGAACAGGAACCACAGAGCGTCAGCGGCAGACATCCAAGCTGCACAGGGCACACGCAGCACCAGGCAGAATTAATGACGTCCCTGATCCACAGCTCAAGCCCAGCCACCCGCTGCCTCCTCGCCGCCTCCTCCCGGGACCTTCAAGGACCACCCACCAGCCACTGGTACACATTCCAATCTTACACAATGGCCCCAGCATCACAGGGCATCTCCTGACATTAAAATCTATCCTGATTTCTGTTGTTTTTCCCTCATCTCTGAGCCGCTGAGTGTGAGTGTGAGTGTGTGTGTGTGTGTGTGTGTGTGTGTGTGTGTGTGTGTGTCTCTCTCTCTTTTACACAAAAAACACATGTCAGTTGTTAAGGAAAATGTTATAAAACACTTCTTCAGTAAAGACTCAGAGAAGAGAAACACACAGAACTTCTTGCTAGCAAGGGCAGCCTCCACTCTAAGAGACTCCAGTGAGAGAACTGCCCCGGTCTTTATTTTATACTCCATTGAGCGTGTGTGTGTGCGTGTGTGTGTGTGTGTGTGTGTGTTGACAGAGAGACAGAGAGAGAGAGAGAGAGAGAGGGAGAGATACAAAGGAATGTAATTCAAATTTTGCACTTCAGACCTTACAGTGTGTGTGTGTGTGTGTGTGTGTGTGTGTGTGTGTGTGTGTGTGTGTGTGTGTGTGTGTGTGTTACAGAGAGAGAGAGAGACAGAGAGAGAGAGAGAGAGAGAGAGAGAGGGAGAGATACAAAGGAATGTAATTCAAATTTTGCACTTCAGACCTTACAGTGTGTGTGTGTGTGTGTGTG
This sequence comes from Maylandia zebra, assembly GCF_041146795.1. Lineage (NCBI taxonomy): Eukaryota > Metazoa > Chordata > Actinopteri > Cichliformes > Cichlidae > Maylandia > Maylandia zebra. Next base: position 31,842,963 of record NC_135185.1, on the reverse strand, counting down.
TGTGTGTGTGTGTGTGTGTCTGTCTTTTACACAAAAAATGCACTTGCAACAACTTTAATATGGAATGTACTGGACTTCCCGGCTAGGCGCCCTCCTGTGGATGACAGGTGCAATTGATTGTCAAAAGCAGATATCTAACAGCTTCTGACACTTTGTACCGCATTGAGCCAGCAGAGGGAGCCCCCCTGGTTCAATCCCAGTTGCACAGCAGTTGTGACCAGCTTCTGTCTGTGTGCTTTGGTGTGTGTGAGTGTGTGTGTGTGTGTTGACAGAGAGAGAGAGAGAGAGAGAGAGAGAGAGGGAGAGATACAAAGGAATGTAATTCAAATTTTGCACTTCAGACCTTACTGTGTGTGTGTGTGTGTGTGTGTGTGTGTGTGTGTGTGTGTGTGTGTTGACAGAGAGAGAGAGAGAGAGAGAGAGAGAGAGGGAGAGATACAAAGGAATGTAATTCAAATTTTGCACTTCAGACCTTACTGTGTGTGTGTGTGTGTGTGTGACAGACAGACAGACAGAGAGGGAGATTCAAAGCATCAGGACCAGGAGATGACACAGTGCTCCAAAGGCCTGGTTCTGCTGCCTCCTCCTCCACCCACCTGCTGCAGACGCTTCTGTGAAGGGAAACTGCTACATGTTATGTCACCGATCCCTGCCATGCTGCGTGTCTAACGACCCGGCAGGGCCTGCTGAGTACAGTGGTGGTGGAATCGGCCCGATCGGACACTCCTATCTGCCACTTTGACCTTTTTATTCCGTCAAATTTGGACCCATTTACACCAAGTCCAGAACCGTTGGTGCTATCGACATGGGGTCTTCACCAGCGCGTGCGGAGCGGCAGAAAATCCCCACGTAGACACCACTTTCATCCCTCTACGACACTTACTTTCCCAGTTATTCCATTTTATTCCGTCAAGCTCTGGCTAAATCCCCTTAACCTAACCAACCCTAATCATACCTGCATTTGTCCACTGGAGGGAGACAAAAACACCAAGCTCTGAGATTCAAATTTTGAACTGCAGACCTCACAGTGTCTGTGTGTGTGTGTGTGTGTGTGTGTGCGCTTTGGTGTGTTTGCTTTGGTGTGTGTGTGTGTGTGTGTGTGTGTGTGTGTGTGTGTGACAGAGAGAGAGAGTGACACTTGCTGTGTATTTAAGAAACAAACGCTCAAAGAAACCAAACAGAATGACACAGGCAGAAAGACACTGTTTTATTTTGGTAACCAATGATGCATTTCTTCTCCGCTTGTACAGTGCACCCTGAAGCCGTGTGTGGACCAGGAGATCAGCAGAACAGGAACCACAGAGCGTCAGCGGCAGACATCCAAGCTGCACAGGGCACACGCAGCACCAGGCAGAATTAATGACGTCCCTGATCCACAGCTCAAGCCCAGCCACCCGCTGCCTCCTCGCCGCCTCCTCCCGGGACCTTCAAGGACCACCCACCAGCCACTGGTACACATTCCAATCTTACACAATGGCCCCAGCATCACAGGGCATCTCCTGACATTAAAATCTATCCTGATTTCTGTTGTTTTTCCCTCATCTCTGAGCCGCTGAGTGTGAGTGTGAGTGTGTGTGTGTGTGTGTGTGTGTGTGTGTGTGTGTGTGTCTCTCTCTCTTTTACACAAAAAACACATGTCAGTTGTTAAGGAAAATGTTATAAAACACTTCTTCAGTAAAGACTCAGAGAAGAGAAACACACAGAACTTCTTGCTAGCAAGGGCAGCCTCCACTCTAAGAGACTCCAGTGAGAGAACTGCCCCGGTCTTTATTTTATACTCCATTGAGCGTGTGTGTGTGTGTGTGTGTGTGTGTGTGTGTGTGTGTGTGTGTCCCTTTTACACAAAAAATACATGTGAGTGCACTTGCAACAACTTTTAATATGCAATGTACAGGACTTGCTTGCTAGGCGCCATCCTGTGGACCAAACATGCAATTGAAAGATGTTATTTTCGCCGGTATAACACCTTCTGACACTTTGTACCGCATTGAGCCAGCAGAGGGAGCACCTCTTGTTCAATCCCAGTGGCACAGCAGCTGCTCTGCTTCTGTGTGTGTGTGTGTGTGTGTGTGTGTGTGTGTGTGTGTGTGTGACAGAGAGACAGACAGAGAGAGAGAGAGAGAGACACTTGCTGTGTATTTAAAAAACAAGCGCTCAAACAAACCAAAGAGAACGACAGAGGCAGAAAGACACTGTTTTTTTTGTGGTAACCCATGAGGTCTTGCTATCGAATTGTACAGTGCATCCTGAAGCAAGGCCGAGCAGATGACATAGTGCTCCACAGGCCTGCTTCTGGTGCCTGCTCCTGTACCAACCTGCTGCAGAGGCTTCTGTGAAGGGAAACTGCTACATGTTATGTCACCAATCCCTGCCATGCTGCGTGTCTAACGACCCGGCAGGGCCTGCTGAGTACAGTGGTGGTGGACCCAGGCCCTCTGCACCTTCCTTTCTCCGACTGGGACCCTTTTGTCCCATCCTTTTTGGTCCGATTCGCCATATCTCCAGAACCGAAGAAGCCATCGGCGTGGCTTCTTCGCCACAGCGTCCGGCACCCACCAAAACCCCCACCTAGACACCAACATCAGCCCTCTACACCTCTTACTTTTTCAGTTATTCCACTTTTGTCCCATCCTCTCCTGGCTTTTTCCCCATAACCTATCATTTAAGCCTCATCATACCTGCCATGGGCCACTGGAGGGAGACAAATCACCATGCACTAAAATTCAAATTTTGCACTGCAAACCTCACAGTGTCTGTGTCTGTGTGTGTGTGTGTGTGTGTGTGTGTGTGTGTGTGTGTGTGTGTGTGTGTGTGTGTGTGTGTGTGTGTGTGCGCGCTTTGGTGTGTGTGCTTTGGTGTGTGTGTGTGTGTGTGTGTGTGACAGAGAGAGAGAGAGAGAGAGTGACACTTGCTGTGTATTTAAGAAACAAACGCTCAAAGAAACCAAACAGAATGACACAGGCAGAAAGACACTGTTTTATTTTGGTAACCAATGATGCATTTCTTCTCCGCTTGTACAGTGCACCCTGAAGCCGTGTGTGGACCAGGAGATCAGCAGAACAGGAACCACAGAGCGTCAGCGGCAGACATCCAAGCTGCACAGGGCACACGCAGCACCAGGCAGAATTAATGACGTCCCTGATCCACAGCTCAAGCCCAGCCACCCGCTGCCTCCTCGCCGCCTCCTCCCGGGACCTTCAAGGACCACCCACCAGCCACTGGTACACATTCCAATCTTACACAATGGCCCCAGCATCACAGGGCATCTCCTGACATTAAAATCTATCCTGATTTCTGTTGTTTTTCCCTCATCTCTGAGCCGCTGAGTGTGAGTGTGAGTGTGTGTGTGTGTGTGTGTGTGTGTGTGTGTGTGTGTGTGTCTCTCTCTCTTTTACACAAAAAACACATGTCAGTTGTTAAGGAAAATGTTATAAAACACTTCTTCAGTAAAGACTCAGAGAAGAGAAACACACAGAACTTCTTGCTAGCAAGGGCAGCCTCCACTCTAAGAGACTCCAGTGAGAGAACTGCCCCGGTCTTTATTTTATACTCCATTGAGCGTGTGTGTGTGCGTGTGTGTGTGTGTGTGTGTGTGTTGACAGAGAGACAGAGAGAGAGAGAGAGAGAGAGGGAGAGATACAAAGGAATGTAATTCAAATTTTGCACTTCAGACCTTACAGTGTGTGTGTGTGTGTGTGTGTGTGTGTGTGTGTGTGTGTGTGTGTGTGTGTGACAGAGAGAGAGAGAGACAGAGAGAGAGAGAGAGAGAGAGAGAGAGGGAGAGATACAAAGGAATGTAATTCAAATTTTGCACTTCAGACCTTACAGTGTGTGTGTGTGTGTGTGTGTGTGTGTGTGTGTGTGTGTCTGTCTTTTACACAAAAAATGCACTTGCAACAACTTTAATATGGAATGTACTGGACTTCCCGGCTAGGCGCCCTCCTGTGGATGACAGGTGCAATTGATTGTCAAAAGCAGATATCTAACAGCTTCTGACACTTTGTACCGCATTGAGCCAGCAGAGGGAGCCCCCCTGGTTCAATCCCAGTTGCACAGCAGTTGTGACCAGCTTCTGTCTGTGTGCTTTGGTGTGTGTGAGTGTGTGTGTGTGTGTGTGTGTTGACAGAGAGAGAGAGAGAGAGAGAGAGAGAGAGGGAGAGATACAAAGGAATGTAATTCAAATTTTGCACTTCAGACCTTACTGTGTGTGTGTGTGTGTGTGTGTGTGTGTGTGTGTGTGTGTGTGTGTGTTGACAGAGAGAGAGAGAGAGAGAGAGAGAGAGAGGGAGAGATACAAAGGAATGTAATTCAAATTTTGCACTTCAGACCTTACTGTGTGTGTGTGTGTGTGTGTGACAGACAGACAGACAGAGAGGGAGATTCAAAGCATCAGGACCAGGAGATGACACAGTGCTCCAAAGGCCTGGTTCTGCTGCCTCCTCCTCCACCCACCTGCTGCAGACGCTTCTGTGAAGGGAAACTGCTACATGTTATGTCACCGATCCCTGCCATGCTGCGTGTCTAACGACCCGGCAGGGCCTGCTGAGTACAGTGGTGGTGGAATCGGCCCGATCGGACACTCCTATCTGCCACTTTGACCTTTTTATTCCGTCAAATTTGGACCCATTTACACCAAGTCCAGAACCGTTGGTGCTATCGACATGGGGTCTTCACCAGCGCGTGCGGAGCGGCAGAAAATCCCCACGTAGACACCACTTTCATCCCTCTACGACACTTACTTTCCCAGTTATTCCATTTTATTCCGTCAAGCTCTGGCTAAATCCCCTTAACCTAACCAACCCTAATCATACCTGCATTTGTCCACTGGAGGGAGACAAAAACACCAAGCTCTGAGATTCAAATTTTGAACTGCAGACCTCACAGTGTCTGTGTGTGTGTGTGTGTGTGTGTGTGCGCTTTGGTGTGTTTGCTTTGGTGTGTGTGTGTGTGTGTGTGTGTGTGTGTGTGTGTGTGACAGAGAGAGAGAGTGACACTTGCTGTGTATTTAAGAAACAAACGCTCAAAGAAACCAAACAGAATGACACAGGCAGAAAGACACTGTTTTATTTTGGTAACCAATGATGCATTTCTTCTCCGCTTGTACAGTGCACCCTGAAGCCGTGTGTGGACCAGGAGATCAGCAGAACAGGAACCACAGAGCGTCAGCGGCAGACATCCAAGCTGCACAGGGCACACGCAGCACCAGGCAGAATTAATGACGTCCCTGATCCACAGCTCAAGCCCAGCCACCCGCTGCCTCCTCGCCGCCTCCTCCCGGGACCTTCAAGGACCACCCACCAGCCACTGGTACACATTCCAATCTTACACAATGGCCCCAGCATCACAGGGCATCTCCTGACATTAAAATCTATCCTGATTTCTGTTGTTTTTCCCTCATCTCTGAGCCGCTGAGTGTGAGTGTGAGTGTGTGTGTGTGTGTGTGTGTGTGTGTGTGTGTGTGTGTCTCTCTCTCTTTTACACAAAAAACACATGTCAGTTGTTAAGGAAAATGTTATAAAACACTTCTTCAGTAAAGACTCAGAGAAGAGAAACACACAGAACTTCTTGCTAGCAAGGGCAGCCTCCACTCTAAGAGACTCCAGTGAGAGAACTGCCCCGGTCTTTATTTTATACTCCATTGAGCGTGTGTGTGTGTGTGTGTGTGTGTGTGTGTGTGTGTGTGTGTGTCCCTTTTACACAAAAAATACATGTGAGTGCACTTGCAACAACTTTTAATATGCAATGTACAGGACTTGCTTGCTAGGCGCCATCCTGTGGACCAAACATGCAATTGAAAGATGTTATTTTCGCCGGTATAACACCTTCTGACACTTTGTACCGCATTGAGCCAGCAGAGGGAGCACCTCTTGTTCAATCCCAGTGGCACAGCAGCTGCTCTGCTTCTGTGTGTGTGTGTGTGTGTGTGTGTGTGTGTGTGTGTGTGTGTGACAGAGAGACAGACAGAGAGAGAGAGAGAGAGACACTTGCTGTGTATTTAAAAAACAAGCGCTCAAACAAACCAAAGAGAACGACAGAGGCAGAAAGACACTGTTTTTTTTGTGGTAACCCATGAGGTCTTGCTATCGAATTGTACAGTGCATCCTGAAGCAAGGCCGAGCAGATGACATAGTGCTCCACAGGCCTGCTTCTGGTGCCTGCTCCTGTACCAACCTGCTGCAGAGGCTTCTGTGAAGGGAAACTGCTACATGTTATGTCACCAATCCCTGCCATGCTGCGTGTCTAACGACCCGGCAGGGCCTGCTGAGTACAGTGGTGGTGGACCCAGGCCCTCTGCACCTTCCTTTCTCCGACTGGGACCCTTTTGTCCCATCCTTTTTGGTCCGATTCGCCATATCTCCAGAACCGAAGAAGCCATCGGCGTGGCTTCTTCGCCACAGCGTCCGGCACCCACCAAAACCCCCACCTAGACACCAACATCAGCCCTCTACACCTCTTACTTTTTCAGTTATTCCACTTTTGTCCCATCCTCTCCTGGCTTTTTCCCCATAACCTATCATTTAAGCCTCATCATACCTGCCATGGGCCACTGGAGGGAGACAAATCACCATGCACTAAAATTCAAATTTTGCACTGCAAACCTCACAGTGTCTGTGTCTGTGTGTGTGTGTGTGTGTGTGTGTGTGTGTGTGTGTGTGTGTGTGTGTGTGTGTGTGTGTGTGTGTGTGTGCGCGCTTTGGTGTGTGTGCTTTGGTGTGTGTGTGTGTGTGTGTGTGTGACAGAGAGAGAGAGAGAGAGAGTGACACTTGCTGTGTATTTAAGAAACAAACGCTCAAAGAAACCAAACAGAATGACACAGGCAGAAAGACACTGTTTTATTTTGGTAACCAATGATGCATTTCTTCTCCGCTTGTACAGTGCACCCTGAAGCCGTGTGTGGACCAGGAGATCAGCAGAACAGGAACCACAGAGCGTCAGCGGCAGACATCCAAGCTGCACAGGGCACACGCAGCACCAGGCAGAATTAATGACGTCCCTGATCCACAGCTCAAGCCCAGCCACCCGCTGCCTCCTCGCCGCCTCCTCCCGGGACCTTCAAGGACCACCCACCAGCCACTGGTACACATTCCAATCTTACACAATGGCCCCAGCATCACAGGGCATCTCCTGACATTAAAATCTATCCTGATTTCTGTTGTTTTTCCCTCATCTCTGAGCCGCTGAGTGTGAGTGTGAGTGTGTGTGTGTGTGTGTGTGTGTGTGTGTGTGTGTGTGTGTCTCTCTCTCTTTTACACAAAAAACACATGTCAGTTGTTAAGGAAAATGTTATAAAACACTTCTTCAGTAAAGACTCAGAGAAGAGAAACACACAGAACTTCTTGCTAGCAAGGGCAGCCTCCACTCTAAGAGACTCCAGTGAGAGAACTGCCCCGGTCTTTATTTTATACTCCATTGAGCGTGTGTGTGTGCGTGTGTGTGTGTGTGTGTGTGTGTTGACAGAGAGACAGAGAGAGAGAGAGAGAGAGAGGGAGAGATACAAAGGAATGTAATTCAAATTTTGCACTTCAGACCTTACAGTGTGTGTGTGTGTGTGTGTGTGTGTGTGTGTGTGTGTGTGTGTGTGTTGACAGAGAGAGAGAGAGACAGAGAGAGAGAGAGAGAGAGAGAGAGAGGGAGAGATACAAAGGAATGTAATTCAAATTTTGCACTTCAGACCTTACAGTGTGTGTGTGTGTGTGTGTGTGTGTGTGTGTGTGTGTGTCTGTCTTTTACACAAAAAATGCACTTGCAACAACTTTAATATGGAATGTACTGGACTTCCCGGCTAGGCGCCCTCCTGTGGATGACAGGTGCAATTGATTGTCAAAAGCAGATATCTAACAGCTTCTGACACTTTGTACCGCATTGAGCCAGCAGAGGGAGCCCCCCTGGTTCAATCCCAGTTGCACAGCAGTTGTGACCAGCTTCTGTCTGTGTGCTTTGGTGTGTGTGAGTGTGTGTGTGTGTGTGTGTGTTGACAGAGAGAGAGAGAGAGAGAGAGAGAGAGAGGGAGAGATACAAAGGAATGTAATTCAAATTTTGCACTTCAGACCTTACTGTGTGTGTGTGTGTGTGTGTGTGTGTGTGTGTGTGTGTGTGTGTTGACAGAGAGAGAGAGAGAGAGAGAGAGAGAGAGGGAGAGATACAAAGGAATGTAATTCAAATTTTGCACTTCAGACCTTACTGTGTGTGTGTGTGTGTGTGTGACAGACAGACAGACAGAGAGGGAGATTCAAAGCATCAGGACCAGGAGATGACACAGTGCTCCAAAGGCCTGGTTCTGCTGCCTCCTCCTCCACCCACCTGCTGCAGACGCTTCTGTGAAGGGAAACTGCTACATGTTATGTCACCGATCCCTGCCATGCTGCGTGTCTAACGACCCGGCAGGGCCTGCTGAGTACAGTGGTGGTGGAATCGGCCCGATCGGACACTCCTATCTGCCACTTTGACCTTTTTATTCCGTCAAATTTGGACCCATTTACACCAAGTCCAGAACCGTTGGTGCTATCGACATGGGGTCTTCACCAGCGCGTGCGGAGCGGCAGAAAATCCCCACGTAGACACCACTTTCATCCCTCTACGACACTTACTTTCCCAGTTATTCCATTTTATTCCGTCAAGCTCTGGCTAAATCCCCTTAACCTAACCAACCCTAATCATACCTGCATTTGTCCACTGGAGGGAGACAAAAACACCAAGCTCTGAGATTCAAATTTTGAACTGCAGACCTCACAGTGTCTGTGTGTGTGTGTGTGTGTGTGCGCTTTGGTGTGTTTGCTTTGGTGTGTGTGTGTGTGTGTGTGTGTGTGTGTGTGTGACAGAGAGAGAGAGTGACACTTGCTGTGTATTTAAGAAACAAACGCTCAAAGAAACCAAACAGAATGACACAGGCAGAAAGACACTGTTTTATTTTGGTAACCAATGATGCATTTCTTCTCCGCTTGTACAGTGCACCCTGAAGCCGTGTGTGGACCAGGAGATCAGCAGAACAGGAACCACAGAGCGTCAGCGGCAGACATCCAAGCTGCACAGGGCACACGCAGCACCAGGCAGAATTAATGACGTCCCTGATCCACAGCTCAAGCCCAGCCACCCGCTGCCTCCTCGCCGCCTCCTCCCGGGACCTTCAAGGACCACCCACCAGCCACTGGTACACATTCCAATCTTACACAATGGCCCCAGCATCACAGGGCATCTCCTGACATTAAAATCTATCCTGATTTCTGTTGTTTTTCCCTCATCTCTGAGCCGCTGAGTGTGAGTGTGAGTGTGTGTGTGTGTGTGTGTGTGTGTGTGTGTGTGTGTGTCTCTCTCTCTTTTACACAAAAAACACATGTCAGTTGTTAAGGAAAATGTTATAAAACACTTCTTCAGTAAAGACTCAGAGAAGAGAAACACACAGAACTTCTTGCTAGCAAGGGCAGCCTCCACTCTAAGAGACTCCAGTGAGAGAACTGCCCCGGTCTTTATTTTATACTCCATTGAGCGTGTGTGTGTGTGTGTGTGTGTGTGTGTGTGTGTGTGTGTGTGTCCCTTTTACACAAAAAATACATGTGAGTGCACTTGCAACAACTTTTAATATGCAATGTACAGGACTTGCTTGCTAGGCGCCATCCTGTGGACCAAACATGCAATTGAAAGATGTTATTTTCGCCGGTATAACACCTTCTGACACTTTGTACCGCATTGAGCCAGCAGAGGGAGCACCTCTTGTTCAATCCCAGTGGCACAGCAGCTGCTCTGCTTCTGTGTGTGTGTGTGTGTGTGTGTGTGTGTGTGTGTGTGTGTGACAGAGAGACAGACAGAGAGAGAGAGAGAGAGACACTTGCTGTGTATTTAAAAAACAAGCGCTCAAACAAACCAAAGAGAACGACAGAGGCAGAAAGACACTGTTTTTTTTGTGGTAACCCATGAGGTCTTGCTATCGAATTGTACAGTGCATCCTGAAGCAAGGCCGAGCAGATGACATAGTGCTCCACAGGCCTGCTTCTGGTGCCTGCTCCTGTACCAACCTGCTGCAGAGGCTTCTGTGAAGGGAAACTGCTACATGTTATGTCACCAATCCCTGCCATGCTGCGTGTCTAACGACCCGGCAGGGCCTGCTGAGTACAGTGGTGGTGGACCCAGGCCCTCTGCACCTTCCTTTCTCCGACTGGGACCCTTTTGTCCCATCCTTTTTGGTCCGATTCGCCATATCTCCAGAACCGAAGAAGCCATCGGCGTGGCTTCTTCGCCACAGCGTCCGGCACCCACCAAAACCCCCACCTAGACACCAACATCAGCCCTCTACACCTCTTACTTTTTCAGTTATTCCACTTTTGTCCCATCCTCTCCTGGCTTTTTCCCCATAACCTATCATTTAAGCCTCATCATACCTGCCATGGGCCACTGGAGGGAGACAAATCACCATGCACTAAAATTCAAATTTTGCACTGCAAACCTCACAGTGTCTGTGTCTGTGTGTGTGTGTGTGTGTGTGTGTGTGTGTGTGTGTGTGTGTGTGTGTGTGTGTGTGTGTGTGCGCGCTTTGGTGTGTGTGCTTTGGTGTGTGTGTGTGTGTGTGTGTGTGACAGAGAGAGAGAGAGAGAGAGTGACACTTGCTGTGTATTTAAGAAACAAACGCTCAAAGAAACCAAACAGAATGACACAGGCAGAAAGACACTGTTTTATTTTGGTAACCAATGATGCATTTCTTCTCCGCTTGTACAGTGCACCCTGAAGCCGTGTGTGGACCAGGAGATCAGCAGAACAGGAACCACAGAGCGTCAGCGGCAGACATCCAAGCTGCACAGGGCACACGCAGCACCAGGCAGAATTAATGACGTCCCTGATCCACAGCTCAAGCCCAGCCACCCGCTGCCTCCTCGCCGCCTCCTCCCGGGACCTTCAAGGACCACCCACCAGCCACTGGTACACATTCCAATCTTACACAATGGCCCCAGCATCACAGGGCATCTCCTGACATTAAAATCTATCCTGATTTCTGTTGTTTTTCCCTCATCTCTGAGCCGCTGAGTGTGAGTGTGAGTGTGTGTGTGTGTGTGTGTGTGTGTGTGTGTGTGTGTGTGTCTCTCTCTCTTTTACACAAAAAACACATGTCAGTTGTTAAGGAAAATGTTATAAAACACTTCTTCAGTAAAGACTCAGAGAAGAGAAACACACAGAACTTCTTGCTAGCAAGGGCAGCCTCCACTCTAAGAGACTCCAGTGAGAGAACTGCCCCGGTCTTTATTTTATACTCCATTGAGCGTGTGTGTGTGCGTGTGTGTGTGTGTGTGTGTGTGTTGACAGAGAGACAGAGAGAGAGAGAGAGAGAGAGGGAGAGATACAAAGGAATGTAATTCAAATTTTGCACTTCAGACCTTACAGTGTGTGTGTGTGTGTGTGTGTGTGTGTGTGTGTGTGTGTGTGTGTGTTGACAGAGAGAGAGAGAGACAGAGAGAGAGAGAGAGAGAGAGAGAGAGGGAGAGATACAAAGGAATGTAATTCAAATTTTGCACTTCAGACCTTACAGTGTGTGTGTGTGTGTGTGTGTGTGTGTGTGTGTGTGTGTCTGTCTTTTACACAAAAAATGCACTTGCAACAACTTTAATATGGAATGTACTGGACTTCCCGGCTAGGCGCCCTCCTGTGGATGACAGGTGCAATTGATTGTCAAAAGCAGATATCTAACAGCTTCTGACACTTTGTACCGCATTGAGCCAGCAGAGGGAGCCCCCCTGGTTCAATCCCAGTTGCACAGCAGTTGTGACCAGCTTCTGTCTGTGTGCTTTGGTGTGTGTGAGTGTGTGTGTGTGTGTGTGTGTTGACAGAGAGAGAGAGAGAGAGAGAGAGAGAGAGGGAGAGATACAAAGGAATGTAATTCAAATTTTGCACTTCAGACCTTACTGTGTGTGTGTGTGTGTGTGTGACAGACAGACAGACAGAGAGGGAGATTCAAAGCATCAGGACCAGGAGATGACACAGTGCTCCAAAGGCCTGGTTCTGCTGCCTCCTCCTCCACCCACCTGCTGCAGACGCTTCTGTGAAGGGAAACTGCTACATGTTATGTCACCGATCCCTGCCATGCTGCGTGTCTAACGACCCGGCAGGGCCTGCTGAGTACAGTGGTGGTGGAATCGGCCCGATCGGACACTCCTATCTGCCACTTTGACCTTTTTATTCCGTCAAATTTGGACCCATTTACACCAAGTCCAGAACCGTTGGTGCTATCGACATGGGGTCTTCACCAGCGCGTGCGGAGCGGCAGAAAATCCCCACGTAGACACCACTTTCATCCCTCTACGACACTTACTTTCCCAGTTATTCCATTTTATTCCGTCAAGCTCTGGCTAAATCCCCTTAACCTAACCAACCCTAATCATACCTGCATTTGTCCACTGGAGGGAGACAAAAACACCAAGCTCTGAGATTCAAATTTTGAACTGCAGACCTCACAGTGTCTGTGTGTGTGTGTGTGTGTGTGCGCTTTGGTGTGTTTGCTTTGGTGTGTGTGTGTGTGTGTGTGTGTGTGTGTGTGTGACAGAGAGAGAGAGTGACACTTGCTGTGTATTTAAGAAACAAACGCTCAAAGAAACCAAACAGAATGACACAGGCAGAAAGACACTGTTTTATTTTGGTAACCAATGATGCATTTCTTCTCCGCTTGTACAGTGCACCCTGAAGCCGTGTGTGGACCAGGAGATCAGCAGAACAGGAACCACAGAGCGTCAGCGGCAGACATCCAAGCTGCACAGGGCACACGCAGCACCAGGCAGAATTAATGACGTCCCTGATCCACAGCTCAAGCCCAGCCACCCGCTGCCTCCTCGCCGCCTCCTCCCGGGACCTTCAAGGACCACCCACCAGCCACTGGTACACATTCCAATCTTACACAATGGCCCCAGCATCACAGGGCATCTCCTGACATTAAAATCTATCCTGATTTCTGTTGTTTTTCCCTCATCTCTGAGCCGCTGAGTGTGAGTGTGAGTGTGTGTGTGTGTGTGTGTGTGTGTGTGTGTGTGTGTGTGTCTCTCTCTCTTTTACACAAAAAACACATGTCAGTTGTTAAGGAAAATGTTATAAAACACTTCTTCAGTAAAGACTCAGAGAAGAGAAACACACAGAACTTCTTGCTAGCAAGGGCAGCCTCCACTCTAAGAGACTCCAGTGAGAGAACTGCCCCGGTCTTTATTTTATACTCCATTGAGCGTGTGTGTGTGCGTGTGTGTGTGTGTGTGTGTGTGTTGACAGAGAGACAGAGAGAGAGAGAGAGAGAGAGGGAGAGATACAAAGGAATGTAATTCAAATTTTGCACTTCAGACCTTACAGTGTGTGTGTGTGTGTGTGTGTGTGTGTGTGTGTGTGTGTGTGTTGACAGAGAGAGAGAGAGACAGAGAGAGAGAGAGAGAGAGAGAGAGAGGGAGAGATACAAAGGAATGTAATTCAAATTTTGCACTTCAGACCTTACAGTGTGTGTGTGTGTGTGTGTGTGTGTGTGTGTGTGTGTGTCTGTCTTTTACACAAAAAATGCACTTGCAACAACTTTAATATGGAATGTACTGGACTTCCCGGCTAGGCGCCCTCCTGTGGATGACAGGTGCAATTGATTGTCAAAAGCAGATATCTAACAGCTTCTGACACTTTGTACCGCATTGAGCCAGCAGAGGGAGCCCCCCTGGTTCAATCCCAGTTGCACAGCAGTTGTGACCAGCTTCTGTCTGTGTGCTTTGGTGTGTGTGAGTGTGTGTGTGTGTGTGTGTGTTGACAGAGAGAGAGAGAGAGAGAGAGAGAGAGAGGGAGAGATACAAAGGAATGTAATTCAAATTTTGCACTTCAGACCTTACTGTGTGTGTGTGTGTGTGTGTGTGTGTGTGTGTGTGTGTGTGTGTGTTGACAGAGAGAGAGAGAGAGAGAGAGAGAGAGAGGGAGAGATACAAAGGAATGTAATTCAAATTTTGCACTTCAGACCTTACTGTGTGTGTGTGTGTGTGTGTGACAGACAGACAGACAGAGAGGGAGATTCAAAGCATCAGGACCAGGAGATGACACAGTGCTCCAAAGGCCTGGTTCTGCTGCCTCCTCCTCCACCCACCTGCTGCAGACGCTTCTGTGAAGGGAAACTGCTACATGTTATGTCACCGATCCCTGCCATGCTGCGTGTCTAACGACCCGGCAGGGCCTGCTGAGTACAGTGGTGGTGGAATCGGCCCGATCGGACACTCCTATCTGCCACTTTGACCTTTTTATTCCGTCAAATTTGGACCCATTTACACCAAGTCCAGAACCGTTGGTGCTATCGACATGGGGTCTTCACCAGCGCGTGCGGAGCGGCAGAAAATCCCCACGTAGACACCACTTTCATCCCTCTACGACACTTACTTTCCCAGTTATTCCATTTTATTCCGTCAAGCTCTGGCTAAATCCCCTTAACCTAACCAACCCTAATCATACCTGCATTTGTCCACTGGAGGGAGACAAAAACACCAAGCTCTGAGATTCAAATTTTGAACTGCAGACCTCACAGTGTCTGTGTGTGTGTGTGTGTGTGTGCGCTTTGGTGTGTTTGCTTTGGTGTGTGTGTGTGTGTGTGTGTGTGTGTGTGTGTGACAGAGAGAGAGAGTGACACTTGCTGTGTATTTAAGAAACAAACGCTCAAAGAAACCAAACAGAATGACACAGGCAGAAAGACACTGTTTTATTTTGGTAACCAATGATGCATTTCTTCTCCGCTTGTACAGTGCACCCTGAAGCCGTGTGTGGACCAGGAGATCAGCAGAACAGGAACCACAGAGCGTCAGCGGCAGACATCCAAGCTGCACAGGGCACACGCAGCACCAGGCAGAATTAATGACGTCCCTGATCCACAGCTCAAGCCCAGCCACCCGCTGCCTCCTCGCCGCCTCCTCCCGGGACCTTCAAGGACCACCCACCAGCCACTGGTACACATTCCAATCTTACACAATGGCCCCAGCATCACAGGGCATCTCCTGACATTAAAATCTATCCTGATTTCTGTTGTTTTTCCCTCATCTCTGAGCCGCTGAGTGTGAGTGTGAGTGTGTGTGTGTGTGTGTGTGTGTGTGTGTGTGTGTGTGTGTCTCTCTCTCTTTTACACAAAAAACACATGTCAGTTGTTAAGGAAAATGTTATAAAACACTTCTTCAGTAAAGACTCAGAGAAGAGAAACACACAGAACTTCTTGCTAGCAAGGGCAGCCTCCACTCTAAGAGACTCCAGTGAGAGAACTGCCCCGGTCTTTATTTTATACTCCATTGAGCGTGTGTGTGTGCGTGTGTGTGTGTGTGTGTGTGTGTTGACAGAGAGACAGAGAGAGAGAGAGAGAGAGAGGGAGAGATACAAAGGAATGTAATTCAAATTTTGCACTTCAGACCTTACAGTGTGTGTGTGTGTGTGTGTGTGTGTGTGTGTGTGTGTGTGTGTTGACAGAGAGAGAGAGAGACAGAGAGAGAGAGAGAGAGAGAGAGAGAGGGAGAGATACAAAGGAATGTAATTCAAATTTTGCACTTCAGACCTTACAGTGTGTGTGTGTGTGTGTGTGTGTGTGTGTGTGTGTGTGTCTGTCTTTTACACAAAAAATGCACTTGCAACAACTTTAATATGGAATGTACTGGACTTCCCGGCTAGGCGCCCTCCTGTGGATGACAGGTGCAATTGATTGTCAAAAGCAGATATCTAACAGCTTCTGACACTTTGTACCGCATTGAGCCAGCAGAGGGAGCCCCCCTGGTTCAATCCCAGTTGCACAGCAGTTGTGACCAGCTTCTGTCTGTGTGCTTTGGTGTGTGTGAGTGTGTGTGTGTGTGTGTGTGTTGACAGAGAGAGAGAGAGAGAGAGAGAGAGAGAGGGAGAGATACAAAGGAATGTAATTCAAATTTTGCACTTCAGACCTTACTGTGTGTGTGTGTGTGTGTGTGTGTGTGTGTGTGTGTGTGTGTGTGTTGACAGAGAGAGAGAGAGAGAGAGAGAGAGAGAGGGAGAGATACAAAGGAATGTAATTCAAATTTTGCACTTCAGACCTTACTGTGTGTGTGTGTGTGTGTGTGACAGACAGACAGACAGAGAGGGAGATTCAAAGCATCAGGACCAGGAGATGACACAGTGCTCCAAAGGCCTGGTTCTGCTGCCTCCTCCTCCACCCACCTGCTGCAGACGCTTCTGTGAAGGGAAACTGCTACATGTTATGTCACCGATCCCTGCCATGCTGCGTGTCTAACGACCCGGCAGGGCCTGCTGAGTACAGTGGTGGTGGAATCGGCCCGATCGGACACTCCTATCTGCCACTTTGACCTTTTTATTCCGTCAAATTTGGACCCATTTACACCAAGTCCAGAACCGTTGGTGCTATCGACATGGGGTCTTCACCAGCGCGTGCGGAGCGGCAGAAAATCCCCACGTAGACACCACTTTCATCCCTCTACGACACTTACTTTCCCAGTTATTCCATTTTATTCCGTCAAGCTCTGGCTAAATCCCCTTAACCTAACCAACCCTAATCATACCTGCATTTGTCCACTGGAGGGAGACAAAAACACCAAGCTCTGAGATTCAAATTTTGAACTGCAGACCTCACAGTGTCTGTGTGTGTGTGTGTGTGTGTGCGCTTTGGTGTGTTTGCTTTGGTGTGTGTGTGTGTGTGTGTGTGTGTGTGTGTGTGACAGAGAGAGAGAGTGACACTTGCTGTGTATTTAAGAAACAAACGCTCAAAGAAACCAAACAGAATGACACAGGCAGAAAGACACTGTTTTATTTTGGTAACCAATGATGCATTTCTTCTCCGCTTGTACAGTGCACCCTGAAGCCGTGTGTGGACCAGGAGATCAGCAGAACAGGAACCACAGAGCGTCAGCGGCAGACATCCAAGCTGCACAGGGCACACGCAGCACCAGGCAGAATTAATGACGTCCCTGATCCACAGCTCAAGCCCAGCCACCCGCTGCCTCCTCGCCGCCTCCTCCCGGGACCTTCAAGGACCACCCACCAGCCACTGGTACACATTCCAATCTTACACAATGGCCCCAGCATCACAGGGCATCTCCTGACATTAAAATCTATCCTGATTTCTGTTGTTTTTCCCTCATCTCTGAGCCGCTGAGTGTGAGTGTGAGTGTGTGTGTGTGTGTGTGTGTGTGTGTGTGTGTGTGTGTGTCTCTCTCTCTTTTACACAAAAAACACATGTCAGTTGTTAAGGAAAATGTTATAAAACACTTCTTCAGTAAAGACTCAGAGAAGAGAAACACACAGAACTTCTTGCTAGCAAGGGCAGCCTCCACTCTAAGAGACTCCAGTGAGAGAACTGCCCCGGTCTTTATTTTATACTCCATTGAGCGTGTGTGTGTGTGTGTGTGTGTGTGTGTGTGTGTGTGTGTGTGTCCCTTTTACACAAAAAATACATGTGAGTGCACTTGCAACAACTTTTAATATGCAATGTACAGGACTTGCTTGCTAGGCGCCATCCTGTGGACCAAACATGCAATTGAAAGATGTTATTTTCGCCGGTATAACACCTTCTGACACTTTGTACCGCATTGAGCCAGCAGAGGGAGCACCTCTTGTTCAATCCCAGTGGCACAGCAGCTGCTCTGCTTCTGTGTGTGTGTGTGTGTGTGTGTGTGTGTGTGTGTGTGTGTGACAGAGAGACAGACAGAGAGAGAGAGAGAGAGACACTTGCTGTGTATTTAAAAAACAAGCGCTCAAACAAACCAAAGAGAACGACAGAGGCAGAAAGACACTGTTTTTTTTGTGGTAACCCATGAGGTCTTGCTATCGAATTGTACAGTGCATCCTGAAGCAAGGCCGAGCAGATGACATAGTGCTCCACAGGCCTGCTTCTGGTGCCTGCTCCTGTACCAACCTGCTGCAGAGGCTTCTGTGAAGGGAAACTGCTACATGTTATGTCACCAATCCCTGCCATGCTGCGTGTCTAACGACCCGGCAGGGCCTGCTGAGTACAGTGGTGGTGGACCCAGGCCCTCTGCACCTTCCTTTCTCCGACTGGGACCCTTTTG
The DNA here is from genome assembly GCF_041146795.1 of Maylandia zebra. Taxonomy (NCBI): domain Eukaryota; kingdom Metazoa; phylum Chordata; class Actinopteri; order Cichliformes; family Cichlidae; genus Maylandia; species Maylandia zebra. Next base: position 31,824,955 of record NC_135185.1, on the reverse strand, counting down.
TCCCATCCTTTTTGGTCCGATTCGCCATATCTCCAGAACCGAAGAAGCCATCGGCGTGGCTTCTTCGCCACAGCGTCCGGCACCCACCAAAACCCCCACCTAGACACCAACATCAGCCCTCTACACCTCTTACTTTTTCAGTTATTCCACTTTTGTCCCATCCTCTCCTGGCTTTTTCCCCATAACCTATCATTTAAGCCTCATCATACCTGCCATGGGCCACTGGAGGGAGACAAATCACCATGCACTAAAATTCAAATTTTGCACTGCAAACCTCACAGTGTCTGTGTCTGTGTGTGTGTGTGTGTGTGTGTGTGTGTGTGTGTGTGTGTGTGTGTGTGTGTGTGTGTGTGTGTGTGTGTGTGTGTGCGCGCTTTGGTGTGTGTGCTTTGGTGTGTGTGTGTGTGTGTGTGTGTGACAGAGAGAGAGAGAGAGAGAGTGACACTTGCTGTGTATTTAAGAAACAAACGCTCAAAGAAACCAAACAGAATGACACAGGCAGAAAGACACTGTTTTATTTTGGTAACCAATGATGCATTTCTTCTCCGCTTGTACAGTGCACCCTGAAGCCGTGTGTGGACCAGGAGATCAGCAGAACAGGAACCACAGAGCGTCAGCGGCAGACATCCAAGCTGCACAGGGCACACGCAGCACCAGGCAGAATTAATGACGTCCCTGATCCACAGCTCAAGCCCAGCCACCCGCTGCCTCCTCGCCGCCTCCTCCCGGGACCTTCAAGGACCACCCACCAGCCACTGGTACACATTCCAATCTTACACAATGGCCCCAGCATCACAGGGCATCTCCTGACATTAAAATCTATCCTGATTTCTGTTGTTTTTCCCTCATCTCTGAGCCGCTGAGTGTGAGTGTGAGTGTGTGTGTGTGTGTGTGTGTGTGTGTGTGTGTGTGTGTGTGTCTCTCTCTCTTTTACACAAAAAACACATGTCAGTTGTTAAGGAAAATGTTATAAAACACTTCTTCAGTAAAGACTCAGAGAAGAGAAACACACAGAACTTCTTGCTAGCAAGGGCAGCCTCCACTCTAAGAGACTCCAGTGAGAGAACTGCCCTGGTCTTTATTTTATACTCCATTGAGCGTGTGTGTGTGCGTGTGTGTGTGTGTGTGTGTGTGTTGACAGAGAGACAGAGAGAGAGAGAGAGAGAGAGGGAGAGATACAAAGGAATGTAATTCAAATTTTGCACTTCAGACCTTACAGTGTGTGTGTGTGTGTGTGTGTGTGTGTGTGTGTGTGTGTGTGTGTGTGTGTGTGTGTGTTGACAGAGAGAGAGAGAGACAGAGAGAGAGAGAGAGAGAGAGAGAGAGGGAGAGATACAAAGGAATGTAATTCAAATTTTGCACTTCAGACCTTACAGTGTGTGTGTGTGTGTGTGTGTGTGTGTGTGTGTGTGTGTCTGTCTTTTACACAAAAAATGCACTTGCAACAACTTTAATATGGAATGTACTGGACTTCCCGGCTAGGCGCCCTCCTGTGGATGACAGGTGCAATTGATTGTCAAAAGCAGATATCTAACAGCTTCTGACACTTTGTACCGCATTGAGCCAGCAGAGGGAGCCCCCCTGGTTCAATCCCAGTTGCACAGCAGTTGTGACCAGCTTCTGTCTGTGTGCTTTGGTGTGTGTGAGTGTGTGTGTGTGTGTGTGTGTTGACAGAGAGAGAGAGAGAGAGAGAGAGAGAGAGGGAGAGATACAAAGGAATGTAATTCAAATTTTGCACTTCAGACCTTACTGTGTGTGTGTGTGTGTGTGTGTGTGTGTGTGTGTGTGTGTGTGTGTGTGTTGACAGAGAGAGAGAGAGAGAGAGAGAGAGAGAGGGAGAGATACAAAGGAATGTAATTCAAATTTTGCACTTCAGACCTTACTGTGTGTGTGTGTGTGTGTGTGACAGACAGACAGACAGAGAGGGAGATTCAAAGCATCAGGACCAGGAGATGACACAGTGCTCCAAAGGCCTGGTTCTGCTGCCTCCTCCTCCACCCACCTGCTGCAGACGCTTCTGTGAAGGGAAACTGCTACATGTTATGTCACCGATCCCTGCCATGCTGCGTGTCTAACGACCCGGCAGGGCCTGCTGAGTACAGTGGTGGTGGAATCGGCCCGATCGGACACTCCTATCTGCCACTTTGACCTTTTTATTCCGTCAAATTTGGACCCATTTACACCAAGTCCAGAACCGTTGGTGCTATCGACATGGGGTCTTCACCAGCGCGTGCGGAGCGGCAGAAAATCCCCACGTAGACACCACTTTCATCCCTCTACGACACTTACTTTCCCAGTTATTCCATTTTATTCCGTCAAGCTCTGGCTAAATCCCCTTAACCTAACCAACCCTAATCATACCTGCATTTGTCCACTGGAGGGAGACAAAAACACCAAGCTCTGAGATTCAAATTTTGAACTGCAGACCTCACAGTGTCTGTGTGTGTGTGTGTGTGTGTGTGTGCGCTTTGGTGTGTTTGCTTTGGTGTGTGTGTGTGTGTGTGTGTGTGTGTGTGTGTGTGTGACAGAGAGAGAGAGTGACACTTGCTGTGTATTTAAGAAACAAACGCTCAAAGAAACCAAACAGAATGACACAGGCAGAAAGACACTGTTTTATTTTGGTAACCAATGATGCATTTCTTCTCCGCTTGTACAGTGCACCCTGAAGCCGTGTGTGGACCAGGAGATCAGCAGAACAGGAACCACAGAGCGTCAGCGGCAGACATCCAAGCTGCACAGGGCACACGCAGCACCAGGCAGAATTAATGACGTCCCTGATCCACAGCTCAAGCCCAGCCACCCGCTGCCTCCTCGCCGCCTCCTCCCGGGACCTTCAAGGACCACCCACCAGCCACTGGTACACATTCCAATCTTACACAATGGCCCCAGCATCACAGGGCATCTCCTGACATTAAAATCTATCCTGATTTCTGTTGTTTTTCCCTCATCTCTGAGCCGCTGAGTGTGAGTGTGAGTGTGTGTGTGTGTGTGTGTGTGTGTGTGTGTGTGTGTGTGTCTCTCTCTCTTTTACACAAAAAACACATGTCAGTTGTTAAGGAAAATGTTATAAAACACTTCTTCAGTAAAGACTCAGAGAAGAGAAACACACAGAACTTCTTGCTAGCAAGGGCAGCCTCCACTCTAAGAGACTCCAGTGAGAGAACTGCCCCGGTCTTTATTTTATACTCCATTGAGCGTGTGTGTGTGTGTGTGTGTGTGTGTGTGTGTGTGTGTGTGTGTCCCTTTTACACAAAAAATACATGTGAGTGCACTTGCAACAACTTTTAATATGCAATGTACAGGACTTGCTTGCTAGGCGCCATCCTGTGGACCAAACATGCAATTGAAAGATGTTATTTTCGCCGGTATAACACCTTCTGACACTTTGTACCGCATTGAGCCAGCAGAGGGAGCACCTCTTGTTCAATCCCAGTGGCACAGCAGCTGCTCTGCTTCTGTGTGTGTGTGTGTGTGTGTGTGTGTGTGTGTGTGTGTGTGTGTGTGTGACAGAGAGACAGACAGAGAGAGAGAGAGAGAGACACTTGCTGTGTATTTAAAAAACAAGCGCTCAAACAAACCAAAGAGAACGACAGAGGCAGAAAGACACTGTTTTTTTTGTGGTAACCCATGAGGTCTTGCTATCGAATTGTACAGTGCATCCTGAAGCAAGGCCGAGCAGATGACATAGTGCTCCACAGGCCTGCTTCTGGTGCCTGCTCCTGTACCAACCTGCTGCAGAGGCTTCTGTGAAGGGAAACTGCTACATGTTATGTCACCAATCCCTGCCATGCTGCGTGTCTAACGACCCGGCAGGGCCTGCTGAGTACAGTGGTGGTGGACCCAGGCCCTCTGCACCTTCCTTTCTCCGACTGGGACCCTTTTGTCCCATCCTTTTTGGTCCGATTCGCCATATCTCCAGAACCGAAGAAGCCATCGGCGTGGCTTCTTCGCCACAGCGTCCGGCACCCACCAAAACCCCCACCTAGACACCAACATCAGCCCTCTACACCTCTTACTTTTTCAGTTATTCCACTTTTGTCCCATCCTCTCCTGGCTTTTTCCCCATAACCTATCATTTAAGCCTCATCATACCTGCCATGGGCCACTGGAGGGAGACAAATCACCATGCACTAAAATTCAAATTTTGCACTGCAAACCTCACAGTGTCTGTGTCTGTGTGTGTGTGTGTGTGTGTGTGTGTGTGTGTGTGTGTGTGTGTGTGTGTGTGTGTGTGTGTGTGTGTGTGCGCGCTTTGGTGTGTGTGCTTTGGTGTGTGTGTGTGTGTGTGTGTGTGACAGAGAGAGAGAGAGAGAGAGTGACACTTGCTGTGTATTTAAGAAACAAACGCTCAAAGAAACCAAACAGAATGACACAGGCAGAAAGACACTGTTTTATTTTGGTAACCAATGATGCATTTCTTCTCCGCTTGTACAGTGCACCCTGAAGCCGTGTGTGGACCAGGAGATCAGCAGAACAGGAACCACAGAGCGTCAGCGGCAGACATCCAAGCTGCACAGGGCACACGCAGCACCAGGCAGAATTAATGACGTCCCTGATCCACAGCTCAAGCCCAGCCACCCGCTGCCTCCTCGCCGCCTCCTCCCGGGACCTTCAAGGACCACCCACCAGCCACTGGTACACATTCCAATCTTACACAATGGCCCCAGCATCACAGGGCATCTCCTGACATTAAAATCTATCCTGATTTCTGTTGTTTTTCCCTCATCTCTGAGCCGCTGAGTGTGAGTGTGAGTGTGTGTGTGTGTGTGTGTGTGTGTGTGTGTGTGTGTGTGTCTCTCTCTCTTTTACACAAAAAACACATGTCAGTTGTTAAGGAAAATGTTATAAAACACTTCTTCAGTAAAGACTCAGAGAAGAGAAACACACAGAACTTCTTGCTAGCAAGGGCAGCCTCCACTCTAAGAGACTCCAGTGAGAGAACTGCCCCGGTCTTTATTTTATACTCCATTGAGCGTGTGTGTGTGCGTGTGTGTGTGTGTGTGTGTGTGTTGACAGAGAGACAGAGAGAGAGAGAGAGAGAGAGGGAGAGATACAAAGGAATGTAATTCAAATTTTGCACTTCAGACCTTACAGTGTGTGTGTGTGTGTGTGTGTGTGTGTGTGTGTGTGTGTGTGTGTGTGTGTGTGTGTGTGTGTGTGTTGACAGAGAGAGAGAGAGACAGAGAGAGAGAGAGAGAGAGAGAGAGAGGGAGAGATACAAAGGAATGTAATTCAAATTTTGCACTTCAGACCTTACAGTGTGTGTGTGTGTGTGTGTGTGTGTGTGTGTGTGTGTGTCTGTCTTTTACACAAAAAATGCACTTGCAACAACTTTAATATGGAATGTACTGGACTTCCCGGCTAGGCGCCCTCCTGTGGATGACAGGTGCAATTGATTGTCAAAAGCAGATATCTAACAGCTTCTGACACTTTGTACCGCATTGAGCCAGCAGAGGGAGCCCCCCTGGTTCAATCCCAGTTGCACAGCAGTTGTGACCAGCTTCTGTCTGTGTGCTTTGGTGTGTGTGAGTGTGTGTGTGTGTGTTGACAGAGAGAGAGAGAGAGAGAGAGAGAGAGAGGGAGAGATACAAAGGAATGTAATTCAAATTTTGCACTTCAGACCTTACTGTGTGTGTGTGTGTGTGTGTGTGTGTGTGTGTGTGTGTGTGTGTGTTGACAGAGAGAGAGAGAGAGAGAGAGAGAGAGAGGGAGAGATACAAAGGAATGTAATTCAAATTTTGCACTTCAGACCTTACTGTGTGTGTGTGTGTGTGTGTGACAGACAGACAGACAGAGAGGGAGATTCAAAGCATCAGGACCAGGAGATGACACAGTGCTCCAAAGGCCTGGTTCTGCTGCCTCCTCCTCCACCCACCTGCTGCAGACGCTTCTGTGAAGGGAAACTGCTACATGTTATGTCACCGATCCCTGCCATGCTGCGTGTCTAACGACCCGGCAGGGCCTGCTGAGTACAGTGGTGGTGGAATCGGCCCGATCGGACACTCCTATCTGCCACTTTGACCTTTTTATTCCGTCAAATTTGGACCCATTTACACCAAGTCCAGAACCGTTGGTGCTATCGACATGGGGTCTTCACCAGCGCGTGCGGAGCGGCAGAAAATCCCCACGTAGACACCACTTTCATCCCTCTACGACACTTACTTTCCCAGTTATTCCATTTTATTCCGTCAAGCTCTGGCTAAATCCCCTTAACCTAACCAACCCTAATCATACCTGCATTTGTCCACTGGAGGGAGACAAAAACACCAAGCTCTGAGATTCAAATTTTGAACTGCAGACCTCACAGTGTCTGTGTGTGTGTGTGTGTGTGTGTGTGCGCTTTGGTGTGTTTGCTTTGGTGTGTGTGTGTGTGTGTGTGTGTGTGTGTGTGTGTGTGACAGAGAGAGAGAGTGACACTTGCTGTGTATTTAAGAAACAAACGCTCAAAGAAACCAAACAGAATGACACAGGCAGAAAGACACTGTTTTATTTTGGTAACCAATGATGCATTTCTTCTCCGCTTGTACAGTGCACCCTGAAGCCGTGTGTGGACCAGGAGATCAGCAGAACAGGAACCACAGAGCGTCAGCGGCAGACATCCAAGCTGCACAGGGCACACGCAGCACCAGGCAGAATTAATGACGTCCCTGATCCACAGCTCAAGCCCAGCCACCCGCTGCCTCCTCGCCGCCTCCTCCCGGGACCTTCAAGGACCACCCACCAGCCACTGGTACACATTCCAATCTTACACAATGGCCCCAGCATCACAGGGCATCTCCTGACATTAAAATCTATCCTGATTTCTGTTGTTTTTCCCTCATCTCTGAGCCGCTGAGTGTGAGTGTGAGTGTGTGTGTGTGTGTGTGTGTGTGTGTGTGTGTGTGTGTCTCTCTCTCTTTTACACAAAAAACACATGTCAGTTGTTAAGGAAAATGTTATAAAACACTTCTTCAGTAAAGACTCAGAGAAGAGAAACACACAGAACTTCTTGCTAGCAAGGGCAGCCTCCACTCTAAGAGACTCCAGTGAGAGAACTGCCCCGGTCTTTATTTTATACTCCATTGAGCGTGTGTGTGTGTGTGTGTGTGTGTGTGTGTGTGTGTGTGTGTGTCCCTTTTACACAAAAAATACATGTGAGTGCACTTGCAACAACTTTTAATATGCAATGTACAGGACTTGCTTGCTAGGCGCCATCCTGTGGACCAAACATGCAATTGAAAGATGTTATTTTCGCCGGTATAACACCTTCTGACACTTTGTACCGCATTGAGCCAGCAGAGGGAGCACCTCTTGTTCAATCCCAGTGGCACAGCAGCTGCTCTGCTTCTGTGTGTGTGTGTGTGTGTGTGTGTGTGTGTGTGTGTGTGTGTGTGACAGAGAGACAGACAGAGAGAGAGAGAGAGAGACACTTGCTGTGTATTTAAAAAACAAGCGCTCAAACAAACCAAAGAGAACGACAGAGGCAGAAAGACACTGTTTTTTTTGTGGTAACCCATGAGGTCTTGCTATCGAATTGTACAGTGCATCCTGAAGCAAGGCCGAGCAGATGACATAGTGCTCCACAGGCCTGCTTCTGGTGCCTGCTCCTGTACCAACCTGCTGCAGAGGCTTCTGTGAAGGGAAACTGCTACATGTTATGTCACCAATCCCTGCCATGCTGCGTGTCTAACGACCCGGCAGGGCCTGCTGAGTACAGTGGTGGTGGACCCAGGCCCTCTGCACCTTCCTTTCTCCGACTGGGACCCTTTTGTCCCATCCTTTTTGGTCCGATTCGCCATATCTCCAGAACCGAAGAAGCCATCGGCGTGGCTTCTTCGCCACAGCGTCCGGCACCCACCAAAACCCCCACCTAGACACCAACATCAGCCCTCTACACCTCTTACTTTTTCAGTTATTCCACTTTTGTCCCATCCTCTCCTGGCTTTTTCCCCATAACCTATCATTTAAGCCTCATCATACCTGCCATGGGCCACTGGAGGGAGACAAATCACCATGCACTAAAATTCAAATTTTGCACTGCAAACCTCACAGTGTCTGTGTCTGTGTGTGTGTGTGTGTGTGTGTGTGTGTGTGTGTGTGTGTGTGTGTGTGTGTGTGTGTGTGTGTGTGTGTGCGCGCTTTGGTGTGTGTGCTTTGGTGTGTGTGTGTGTGTGTGTGTGTGACAGAGAGAGAGAGAGAGAGAGTGACACTTGCTGTGTATTTAAGAAACAAACGCTCAAAGAAACCAAACAGAATGACACAGGCAGAAAGACACTGTTTTATTTTGGTAACCAATGATGCATTTCTTCTCCGCTTGTACAGTGCACCCTGAAGCCGTGTGTGGACCAGGAGATCAGCAGAACAGGAACCACAGAGCGTCAGCGGCAGACATCCAAGCTGCACAGGGCACACGCAGCACCAGGCAGAATTAATGACGTCCCTGATCCACAGCTCAAGCCCAGCCACCCGCTGCCTCCTCGCCGCCTCCTCCCGGGACCTTCAAGGACCACCCACCAGCCACTGGTACACATTCCAATCTTACACAATGGCCCCAGCATCACAGGGCATCTCCTGACATTAAAATCTATCCTGATTTCTGTTGTTTTTCCCTCATCTCTGAGCCGCTGAGTGTGAGTGTGAGTGTGTGTGTGTGTGTGTGTGTGTGTGTGTGTGTGTGTGTGTCTCTCTCTCTTTTACACAAAAAACACATGTCAGTTGTTAAGGAAAATGTTATAAAACACTTCTTCAGTAAAGACTCAGAGAAGAGAAACACACAGAACTTCTTGCTAGCAAGGGCAGCCTCCACTCTAAGAGACTCCAGTGAGAGAACTGCCCCGGTCTTTATTTTATACTCCATTGAGCGTGTGTGTGTGCGTGTGTGTGTGTGTGTGTGTGTGTTGACAGAGAGACAGAGAGAGAGAGAGAGAGAGAGGGAGAGATACAAAGGAATGTAATTCAAATTTTGCACTTCAGACCTTACAGTGTGTGTGTGTGTGTGTGTGTGTGTGTGTGTGTGTGTGTGTGTGTGTGTTGACAGAGAGAGAGAGAGACAGAGAGAGAGAGAGAGAGAGAGAGAGAGGGAGAGATACAAAGGAATGTAATTCAAATTTTGCACTTCAGACCTTACAGTGTGTGTGTGTGTGTGTGTGTGTGTGTGTGTGTGTGTGTCTGTCTTTTACACAAAAAATGCACTTGCAACAACTTTAATATGGAATGTACTGGACTTCCCGGCTAGGCGCCCTCCTGTGGATGACAGGTGCAATTGATTGTCAAAAGCAGATATCTAACAGCTTCTGACACTTTGTACCGCATTGAGCCAGCAGAGGGAGCCCCCCTGGTTCAATCCCAGTTGCACAGCAGTTGTGACCAGCTTCTGTCTGTGTGCTTTGGTGTGTGTGAGTGTGTGTGTGTGTGTGTGTGTTGACAGAGAGAGAGAGAGAGAGAGAGAGAGAGAGGGAGAGATACAAAGGAATGTAATTCAAATTTTGCACTTCAGACCTTACTGTGTGTGTGTGTGTGTGTGTGTGTGTGTGTGTGTGTGTGTGTGTTGACAGAGAGAGAGAGAGAGAGAGAGAGAGAGAGGGAGAGATACAAAGGAATGTAATTCAAATTTTGCACTTCAGACCTTACTGTGTGTGTGTGTGTGTGTGTGACAGACAGACAGACAGAGAGGGAGATTCAAAGCATCAGGACCAGGAGATGACACAGTGCTCCAAAGGCCTGGTTCTGCTGCCTCCTCCTCCACCCACCTGCTGCAGACGCTTCTGTGAAGGGAAACTGCTACATGTTATGTCACCGATCCCTGCCATGCTGCGTGTCTAACGACCCGGCAGGGCCTGCTGAGTACAGTGGTGGTGGAATCGGCCCGATCGGACACTCCTATCTGCCACTTTGACCTTTTTATTCCGTCAAATTTGGACCCATTTACACCAAGTCCAGAACCGTTGGTGCTATCGACATGGGGTCTTCACCAGCGCGTGCGGAGCGGCAGAAAATCCCCACGTAGACACCACTTTCATCCCTCTACGACACTTACTTTCCCAGTTATTCCATTTTATTCCGTCAAGCTCTGGCTAAATCCCCTTAACCTAACCAACCCTAATCATACCTGCATTTGTCCACTGGAGGGAGACAAAAACACCAAGCTCTGAGATTCAAATTTTGAACTGCAGACCTCACAGTGTCTGTGTGTGTGTGTGTGTGTGTGTGTGCGCTTTGGTGTGTTTGCTTTGGTGTGTGTGTGTGTGTGTGTGTGTGTGTGTGTGTGTGTGACAGAGAGAGAGAGTGACACTTGCTGTGTATTTAAGAAACAAACGCTCAAAGAAACCAAACAGAATGACACAGGCAGAAAGACACTGTTTTATTTTGGTAACCAATGATGCATTTCTTCTCCGCTTGTACAGTGCACCCTGAAGCCGTGTGTGGACCAGGAGATCAGCAGAACAGGAACCACAGAGCGTCAGCGGCAGACATCCAAGCTGCACAGGGCACACGCAGCACCAGGCAGAATTAATGACGTCCCTGATCCACAGCTCAAGCCCAGCCACCCGCTGCCTCCTCGCCGCCTCCTCCCGGGACCTTCAAGGACCACCCACCAGCCACTGGTACACATTCCAATCTTACACAATGGCCCCAGCATCACAGGGCATCTCCTGACATTAAAATCTATCCTGATTTCTGTTGTTTTTCCCTCATCTCTGAGCCGCTGAGTGTGAGTGTGAGTGTGTGTGTGTGTGTGTGTGTGTGTGTGTGTGTGTGTGTCTCTCTCTCTTTTACACAAAAAACACATGTCAGTTGTTAAGGAAAATGTTATAAAACACTTCTTCAGTAAAGACTCAGAGAAGAGAAACACACAGAACTTCTTGCTAGCAAGGGCAGCCTCCACTCTAAGAGACTCCAGTGAGAGAACTGCCCCGGTCTTTATTTTATACTCCATTGAGCGTGTGTGTGTGTGTGTGTGTGTGTGTGTGTGTGTGTGTGTGTGTCCCTTTTACACAAAAAATACATGTGAGTGCACTTGCAACAACTTTTAATATGCAATGTACAGGACTTGCTTGCTAGGCGCCATCCTGTGGACCAAACATGCAATTGAAAGATGTTATTTTCGCCGGTATAACACCTTCTGACACTTTGTACCGCATTGAGCCAGCAGAGGGAGCACCTCTTGTTCAATCCCAGTGGCACAGCAGCTGCTCTGCTTCTGTGTGTGTGTGTGTGTGTGTGTGTGTGTGTGTGTGTGTGTGTGACAGAGAGACAGACAGAGAGAGAGAGAGAGAGACACTTGCTGTGTATTTAAAAAACAAGCGCTCAAACAAACCAAAGAGAACGACAGAGGCAGAAAGACACTGTTTTTTTTGTGGTAACCCATGAGGTCTTGCTATCGAATTGTACAGTGCATCCTGAAGCAAGGCCGAGCAGATGACATAGTGCTCCACAGGCCTGCTTCTGGTGCCTGCTCCTGTACCAACCTGCTGCAGAGGCTTCTGTGAAGGGAAACTGCTACATGTTATGTCACCAATCCCTGCCATGCTGCGTGTCTAACGACCCGGCAGGGCCTGCTGAGTACAGTGGTGGTGGACCCAGGCCCTCTGCACCTTCCTTTCTCCGACTGGGACCCTTTTGTCCCATCCTTTTTGGTCCGATTCGCCATATCTCCAGAACCGAAGAAGCCATCGGCGTGGCTTCTTCGCCACAGCGTCCGGCACCCACCAAAACCCCCACCTAGACACCAACATCAGCCCTCTACACCTCTTACTTTTTCAGTTATTCCACTTTTGTCCCATCCTCTCCTGGCTTTTTCCCCATAACCTATCATTTAAGCCTCATCATACCTGCCATGGGCCACTGGAGGGAGACAAATCACCATGCACTAAAATTCAAATTTTGCACTGCAAACCTCACAGTGTCTGTGTCTGTGTGTGTGTGTGTGTGTGTGTGTGTGTGTGTGTGTGTGTGTGTGTGTGTGTGTGTGTGTGTGTGTGTGTGCGCGCTTTGGTGTGTGTGCTTTGGTGTGTGTGTGTGTGTGTGTGTGTGACAGAGAGAGAGAGAGAGAGAGTGACACTTGCTGTGTATTTAAGAAACAAACGCTCAAAGAAACCAAACAGAATGACACAGGCAGAAAGACACTGTTTTATTTTGGTAACACCAATGATGCATTTCTTCTCCGCTTGTACAGTGCACCCTGAAGCCGTGTGTGGACCAGGAGATCAGCAGAACAGGAACCACAGAGCGTCAGCGGCAGACATCCAAGCTGCACAGGGCACACGCAGCACCAGGCAGAATTAATGACGTCCCTGATCCACAGCTCAAGCCCAGCCACCCGCTGCCTCCTCGCCGCCTCCTCCCGGGACCTTCAAGGACCACCCACCAGCCACTGGTACACATTCCAATCTTACACAATGGCCCCAGCATCACAGGGCATCTCCTGACATTAAAATCTATCCTGATTTCTGTTGTTTTTCCCTCATCTCTGAGCCGCTGAGTGTGAGTGTGAGTGTGTGTGTGTGTGTGTGTGTGTGTGTGTGTGTGTGTGTGTCTCTCTCTCTTTTACACAAAAAACACATGTCAGTTGTTAAGGAAAATGTTATAAAACACTTCTTCAGTAAAGACTCAGAGAAGAGAAACACACAGAACTTCTTGCTAGCAAGGGCAGCCTCCACTCTAAGAGACTCCAGTGAGAGAACTGCCCCGGTCTTTATTTTATACTCCATTGAGCGTGTGTGTGTGCGTGTGTGTGTGTGTGTGTGTGTGTTGACAGAGAGACAGAGAGAGAGAGAGAGAGAGAGGGAGAGATACAAAGGAATGTAATTCAAATTTTGCACTTCAGACCTTACAGTGTGTGTGTGTGTGTGTGTGTGTGTGTGTGTGTGTGTGTGTGTGTGTGTGTGTGTGTGTGTGTTGACAGAGAGAGAGAGAGACAGAGAGAGAGAGAGAGAGAGAGAGAGAGGGAGAGATACAAAGGAATGTAATTCAAATTTTGCACTTCAGACCTTACAGTGTGTGTGTGTGTGTGTGTGTGTGTGTGTGTGTGTGTGTCTGTCTTTTACACAAAAACAACTTTAATATGGAATGTACTGGACTTCCCGGCTAGGCGCCCTCCTGTGGATGACAGGTGCAATTGATTGTCAAAAGCAGATATCTAACAGCTTCTGACACTTTGTACCGCATTGAGCCAGCAGAGGGAGCCCCCCTGGTTCAATCCCAGTTGCACAGCAGTTGTGACCAGCTTCTGTCTGTGTGCTTTGGTGTGTGTGAGTGTGTGTGTGTGTGTGTGTGTTGACAGAGAGAGAGAGAGAGAGAGAGAGAGAGAGGGAGAGATACAAAGGAATGTAATTCAAATTTTGCACTTCAGACCTTACTGTGTGTGTGTGTGTGTGTGTGTGTGTGTGTGTGTGTGTGTGTGTGTGTGACAGAGAGAGAGAGAGAGAGAGAGAGAGAGAGGGAGAGATACAAAGGAATGTAATTCAAATTTTGCACTTCAGACCTTACTGTGTGTGTGTGTGTGTGTGTGACAGACAGACAGACAGAGAGGGAGATTCAAAGCATCAGGACCAGGAGATGACACAGTGCTCCAAAGGCCTGGTTCTGCTGCCTCCTCCTCCACCCACCTGCTGCAGACGCTTCTGTGAAGGGAAACTGCTACATGTTATGTCACCGATCCCTGCCATGCTGCGTGTCTAACGACCCGGCAGGGCCTGCTGAGTACAGTGGTGGTGGAATCGGCCCGATCGGACACTCCTATCTGCCACTTTGACCTTTTTATTCCGTCAAATTTGGACCCATTTACACCAAGTCCAGAACCGTTGGTGCTATCGACATGGGGTCTTCACCAGCGCGTGCGGAGCGGCAGAAAATCCCCACGTAGACACCACTTTCATCCCTCTACGACACTTACTTTCCCAGTTATTCCATTTTATTCCGTCAAGCTCTGGCTAAATCCCCTTAACCTAACCAACCCTAATCATACCTGCATTTGTCCACTGGTTTGTCCACTGGAGGGAGACAAAAACACCAAGCTCTGAGATTCAAATTTTGAACTGCAGACCTCACAGTGTCTGTGTGTGTGTGTGTGTGTGTGTGCGCTTTGGTGTGTTTGCTTTGGTGTGTGTGTGTGTGTGTGTGTGTGTGTGTGTGTGTGTGACAGAGAGAGAGAGTGACACTTGCTGTGTATTTAAGAAACAAACGCTCAAAGAAACCAAACAGAATGACACAGGCAGAAAGACACTGTTTTATTTTGGTAACCAATGATGCATTTCTTCTCCGCTTGTACAGTGCACCCTGAAGCCGTGTGTGGACCAGGAGATCAGCAGAACAGGAACCACAGAGCGTCAGCGGCAGACATCCAAGCTGCACAGGGCACACGCAGCACCAGGCAGAATTAATGACGTCCCTGATCCACAGCTCAAGCCCAGCCACCCGCTGCCTCCTCGCCGCCTCCTCCCGGGACCTTCAAGGACCACCCACCAGCCACTGGTACACATTCCAATCTTACACAATGGCCCCAGCATCACAGGGCATCTCCTGACATTAAAATCTATCCTGATTTCTGTTGTTTTTCCCTCATCTCTGAGCCGCTGAGTGTGAGTGTGAGTGTGTGTGTGTGTGTGTGTGTGTGTGTGTGTGTGTGTGTGTCTCTCTCTCTTTTACACAAAAAACACATGTCAGTTGTTAAGGAAAATGTTATAAAACACTTCTTCAGTAAAGACTCAGAGAAGAGAAACACACAGAACTTCTTGCTAGCAAGGGCAGCCTCCACTCTAAGAGACTCCAGTGAGAGAACTGCCCCGGTCTTTATTTTATACTCCATTGAGCGTGTGTGTGTGTGTGTGTGTGTGTGTGTGTGTGTGTGTCCCTTTTACACAAAAAATACATGTGAGTGCACTTGCAACAACTTTTAATATGCAATGTACAGGACTTGCTTGCTAGGCGCCATCCTGTGGACCAAACATGCAATTGAAAGATGTTATTTTCGCCGGTATAACACCTTCTGACACTTTGTACCGCATTGAGCCAGCAGAGGGAGCACCTCTTGTTCAATCCCAGTGGCACAGCAGCTGCTCTGCTTCTGTGTGTGTGTGTGTGTGTGTGTGTGTGTGTGTGTGTGTGTGTGTGTGTGACAGAGAGACAGACAGAGAGAGAGAGAGAGAGACACTTGCTGTGTATTTAAAAAACAAGCGCTCAAACAAACCAAAGAGAACGACAGAGGCAGAAAGACACTGTTTTTTTTGTGGTAACCCATGAGGTCTTGCTATCGAATTGTACAGTGCATCCTGAAGCAAGGCCGAGCAGATGACATAGTGCTCCACAGGCCTGCTTCTGGTGCCTGCTCCTGTACCAACCTGCTGCAGAGGCTTCTGTGAAGGGAAACTGCTACATGTTATGTCACCAATCCCTGCCATGCTGCGTGTCTAACGACCCGGCAGGGCCTGCTGAGTACAGTGGTGGTGGACCCAGGCCCTCTGCACCTTCCTTTCTCCGACTGGGACCCTTTTGTCCCATCCTTTTTGGTCCGATTCGCCATATCTCCAGAACCGAAGAAGCCATCGGCGTGGCTTCTTCGCCACAGCGTCCGGCACCCACCAAAACCCCCACCTAGACACCAACATCAGCCCTCTACACCTCTTACTTTTTCAGTTATTCCACTTTTGTCCCATCCTCTCCTGGCTTTTTCCCCATAACCTATCATTTAAGCCTCATCATACCTGCCATGGGCCACTGGAGGGAGACAAATCACCATGCACTAAAATTCAAATTTTGCACTGCAAACCTCACAGTGTCTGTGTCTGTGTGTGTGTGTGTGTGTGTGTGTGTGTGTGTGTGTGTGTGTGTGTGTGTGTGTGTGTGTGTGTGTGTGTGTGTGTGCGCGCTTTGGTGTGTGTGCTTTGGTGTGTGTGTGTGTGTGTGTGTGTGACAGAGAGAGAGAGAGAGAGAGTGACACTTGCTGTGTATTTAAGAAACAAACGCTCAAAGAAACCAAACAGAATGACACAGGCAGAAAGACACTGTTTTATTTTGGTAACCAATGATGCATTCTCCGCTTGTACAGTGCACCCTGAAGCCGTGTGTGGACCAGGAGATCAGCAGAACAGGAACCACAGAGCGTCAGCGGCAGACATCCAAGCTCAGAATTAATGACGTCCCTGATCCACAGCTCAAGCCCAGCCACCCGCTGCCTCCTCGCCGCCTCCTCCCGGGACCTTCAAGGACCACCCACCAGCCACTGGTACACATTCCAATCTTACACAATGGCCCCAGCATCACAGGGCATCTCCTGACATTAAAATCTATCCTGATTTCTGTTGTTTTTCCCTCATCTCTGAGCCGCTGAGTGTGAGTGTGAGTGTGTGTGTGTGTGTGTGTGTGTGTGTGTGTGTGTGTGTGTCTCTCTCTCTTTTACACAAAAAACACATGTCAGTTGTTAAGGAAAATGTTATAAAACACTTCTTCAGTAAAGACTCAGAGAAGAGAAACACACAGAACTTCTTGCTAGCAAGGGCAGCCTCCACTCTAAGAGACTCCAGTGAGAGAACTGCCCCGGTCTTTATTTTATACTCCATTGAGCGTGTGTGTGTGCGTGTGTGTGTGTGTGTGTGTGTGTTGACAGAGAGACAGAGAGAGAGAGAGAGAGAGAGGGAGAGATACAAAGGAATGTAATTCAAATTTTGCACTTCAGACCTTACATGTGTGTGTGTGTGTGTGTGTGTGTGTGTGTGTGTGTGTGTGTGTGTGTGTTGACAGAGAGAGAGAGAGACAGAGAGAGAGAGAGAGAGAGAGAGAGAGGGAGAGATACAAAGGAATGTAATTCAAATTTTGCACTTCAGACCTTACAGTGTGTGTGTGTGTGTGTGTGTGTGTGTGTGTGTGTGTGTCTGTCTTTTACACAAAAAATGCACTTGCAACAACTTTAATATGGAATGTACTGGACTTCCCGGCTAGGCGCCCTCCTGTGGATGACAGGTGCAATTGATTGTCAAAAGCAGATATCTAACAGCTTCTGACACTTTGTACCGCATTGAGCCAGCAGAGGGAGCCCCCCTGGTTCAATCCCAGTTGCACAGCAGTTGTGACCAGCTTCTGTCTGTGTGCTTTGGTGTGTGTGAGTGTGTGTGTGTGTGTGTGTGTTGACAGAGAGAGAGAGAGAGAGAGAGAGAGAGAGGGAGAGATACAAAGGAATGTAATTCAAATTTTGCACTTCAGACCTTACTGTGTGTGTGTGTGTGTGTGTGTGTGTGTGTGTGTGTGTGTGTGTGTTGACAGAGAGAGAGAGAGAGAGAGAGAGAGAGAGGGAGAGATACAAAGGAATGTAATTCAAATTTTGCACTTCAGACCTTACTGTGTGTGTGTGTGTGTGTGTGACAGACAGACAGACAGAGAGGGAGATTCAAAGCATCAGGACCAGGAGATGACACAGTGCTCCAAAGGCCTGGTTCTGCTGCCTCCTCCTCCACCCACCTGCTGCAGACGCTTCTGTGAAGGGAAACTGCTACATGTTATGTCACCGATCCCTGCCATGCTGCGTGTCTAACGACCCGGCAGGGCCTGCTGAGTACAGTGGTGGTGGAATCGGCCCGATCGGACACTCCTATCTGCCACTTTGACCTTTTTATTCCGTCAAATTTGGACCCATTTACACCAAGTCCAGAACCGTTGGTGCTATCGACATGGGGTCTTCACCAGCGCGTGCGGAGCGGCAGAAAATCCCCACGTAGACACCACTTTCATCCCTCTACGACACTTACTTTCCCAGTTATTCCATTTTATTCCGTCAAGCTCTGGCTAAATCCCCTTAACCTAACCAACCCTAATCATACCTGCATTTGTCCACTGGAGGGAGACAAAAACACCAAGCTCTGAGATTCAAATTTTGAACTGCAGACCTCACAGTGTCTGTGTGTGTGTGTGTGTGTGTGCGCTTTGGTGTGTTTGCTTTGTGGTGTGTGTGTGTGTGTGTGTGTGTGTGTGTGTGTGACAGAGAGAGAGAGTGACACTTGCTGTGTATTTAAGAAACAAACGCTCAAAGAAACCAAACAGAATGACACAGGCAGAAAGACACTGTTTTATTTTGGTAACCAATGATGCATTTCTTCTCCGCTTGTACAGTGCACCCTGAAGCCGTGTGTGGACCAGGAGATCAGCAGAACAGGAACCACAGAGCGTCAGCGGCAGACATCCAAGCTGCACAGGGCACACGCAGCACCAGGCAGAATTAATGACGTCCCTGATCCACAGCTCAAGCCCAGCCACCCGCTGCCTCCTCGCCGCCTCCTCCCGGGACCTTCAAGGACCACCCACCAGCCACTGGTACACATTCCAATCTTACACAATGGCCCCAGCATCACAGGGCATCTCCTGACATTAAAATCTATCCTGATTTCTGTTGTTTTTCCCTCATCTCTGAGCCGCTGAGTGTGAGTGTGAGTGTGTGTGTGTGTGTGTGTGTGTGTGTGTGTGTGTGTGTGTCTCTCTCTCTTTTACACAAAAAACACATGTCAGTTGTTAAGGAAAATGTTATAAAACACTTCTTCAGTAAAGACTCAGAGAAGAGAAACACACAGAACTTCTTGCTAGCAAGGGCAGCCTCCACTCTAAGAGACTCCAGTGAGAGAACTGCCCCGGTCTTTATTTTATACTCCATTGAGCGTGTGTGTGTGCGTGTGTGTGTGTGTGTGTGTGTGTTGACAGAGAGACAGAGAGAGAGAGAGAGAGAGAGGGAGAGATACAAAGGAATGTAATTCAAATTTTGCACTTCAGACCTTACAGTGTGTGTGTGTGTGTGTGTGTGTGTGTGTGTGTGTGTGTGTGTGTTGACAGAGAGAGAGAGAGACAGAGAGAGAGAGAGAGAGAGAGAGAGAGGGAGAGATACAAAGGAATGTAATTCAAATTTTGCACTTCAGACCTTACAGTGTGTGTGTGTGTGTGTGTGTGTGTGTGTGTGTGTGTGTCTGTCTTTTACACAAAAAATGCACTTGCAACAACTTTAATATGGAATGTACTGGACTTCCCGGCTAGGCGCCCTCCTGTGGATGACAGGTGCAATTGATTGTCAAAAGCAGATATCTAACAGCTTCTGACACTTTGTACCGCATTGAGCCAGCAGAGGGAGCCCCCCTGGTTCAATCCCAGTTGCACAGCAGTTGTGACCAGCTTCTGTCTGTGTGCTTTGGTGTGTGTGAGTGTGTGTGTGTGTGTGTGTGTTGACAGAGAGAGAGAGAGAGAGAGAGAGAGAGAGGGAGAGATACAAAGGAATGTAATTCAAATTTTGCACTTCAGACCTTACTGTGTGTGTGTGTGTGTGTGTGTGTGTGTGTGTGTGTGTGTGTGTGTTGACAGAGAGAGAGAGAGAGAGAGAGAGAGAGAGGGAGAGATACAAAGGAATGTAATTCAAATTTTGCACTTCAGACCTTACTGTGTGTGTGTGTGTGTGTGTGACAGACAGACAGACAGAGAGGGAGATTCAAAGCATCAGGACCAGGAGATGACACAGTGCTCCAAAGGCCTGGTTCTGCTGCCTCCTCCTCCACCCACCTGCTGCAGACGCTTCTGTGAAGGGAAACTGCTACATGTTATGTCACCGATCCCTGCCATGCTGCGTGTCTAACGACCCGGCAGGGCCTGCTGAGTACAGTGGTGGTGGAATCGGCCCGATCGGACACTCCTATCTGCCACTTTGACCTTTTTATTCCGTCAAATTTGGACCCATTTACACCAAGTCCAGAACCGTTGGTGCTATCGACATGGGGTCTTCACCAGCGCGTGCGGAGCGGCAGAAAATCCCCACGTAGACACCACTTTCATCCCTCTACGACACTTACTTTCCCAGTTATTCCATTTTATTCCGTCAAGCTCTGGCTAAATCCCCTTAACCTAACCAACCCTAATCATACCTGCATTTGTCCACTGGAGGGAGACAAAAACACCAAGCTCTGAGATTCAAATTTTGAACTGCAGACCTCACAGTGTCTGTGTGTGTGTGTGTGTGTGTGCGCTTT